>NC_054742.1:45161223-45461223 GCF_018143015.1 Lytechinus variegatus
TTCATGGATTTAAAGATGCAAAATAGGAAATTTGAGCAACTTTTTGTGATAGTGTTCTCCCCCCCCCCTCCCCGCCAATCGATTAACCATAAATACCTGCTTTTACCACCATTTTCATCTGTGGTAACAATGTGAGTGATGCTTGACTAAGTACTATCAATATCCTGCCCTTTATGCTGCTGATACTGTCATTATTAACACCTCATCACTGTAATGTATTTCTTGTATAATTGTTGCTACCAAGTCTGAATTTCTGGCCAAAATCATACACATTTGGTAACCTTTGTCAATGGAATACAGATTTTAATTTTTTTTTCTTTATCAAATGGCGTTAACTTTCATTTGTTTTTGTGATGGTAGGCTAGCAGAGAGTGGACGGCTTGAAATCGTTACTGGTGGATGGGTGATGAACGATGAAGCAAACACCAATTACTTTGCCATGGTAGATCAGCTGATAGAAGGACATGAATGGCTGGATGCTTTCTTACCAGGTATTTAAACACGTTGATCCTTCGACCTCTAGAGGTAATACACCCATGACAAGGCATTGTAACATGTACCTACCATCTAGGAATATCAGTGCTTAGAGCATCTGTTCCAACATACAAGGTTTTGGAGAAAGTGCAGCCTTTTAGTACTGACGAGGCCAATCGCTTCTTTGGTTGTTCATAAAATGATTTTTCTAATCTTTTTAAAAATCTCTTTATTTCTTGTCTTCTTTTTTCTCCCTCTTTATTATTTTATTTTTTGTGTTTTTTGCCTGGTGAAAGGTTCCTTTAGCTGCCAACTCATGAAGTATGGATCAGTTAGTTCATGATTTTTAGATCAGTTATTCAGCCGTTAACATGCCATCTACTCAAATTTTAAGTGATATTCAATTCGTGTGAAGCTCTTTCTGTTAAAAGATTGTCATAGAAAAATGCTCAATTGTGAAGGATTATGCTTTAAATACCCTCAAATTCAATTTGTCATTTAAAAAAAGCTGACAATGGGAGTCTCGTCCCATGCATTCATGTACATGTATGTGTGAAGTATAAGTGACCCATGGCAGAATGATATACATGTAATATACAGCAAACCCAAGATTTTGGGGTGAATTATGAATATTTTTTCCCAATCACTTTGGGACAGTTCCTCTTGCAATTCAAACTTGTGACCAATAATAAATTTCTCTTCAACCAAGTATCTTAATCACTTGGTAAGTGGCAATCTAAATTCTGACTAAATCAAGGAATTTTTATTTTTATAGATTTTTTATTTATCTATGAAAGATTTCTTTGATTTATGATGCACTCTTCTATCATGTGAGCAGTATTATAGTATCTACTCTGATTTTGTTTCTATTTCTAGGAGTGAAGCCCAAGAGTGGATGGGCCATAGATCCATTTGGACTGTCTCCCACAATGGCATATGTTCTACAAAGGATGGGTTTAGAAGCTATGGTGATACAGAGAATACATTATGAAATCAAGAAGTATTTCTCCCAGAAGAAGACTCTGGAATTCATGTGGCGGCAAAACTGGGGTGAGTCTAATTCAATACTGTTTGTAATCTGTTGAAGGGGGGGGGGGGGTGGGGGTGTTTCACAAAGATTTTAGTCTGACTAAAATCACACATTAATTATTTCCAGTTGCCTGTGGTATATATGCATCACTGCATTGGTCAGAACACGCACAGGGGATTGATGAACAACATTATGTAGATACTTACTGTTTAGTGTAGATTCTTCATATAATTTAAAGATAAATTATCATTGTGAGAGAAATCTTGACTATCATTTGTGCATCCTTCTCTCTAAGAATTTTCTTGTGCACATGCCATAATTTAGTGGGAATGGGTGGTACTTTTTTTTTTGGGGGGGGGCCTTGTTTCTTTCTACTATTCATATTTCATTGTGTATTGATTTTGATTTTTTGTTACATTTCTAATAGAATTTTCCCTGATCATTAAAAACTCCATGTATCTTTAAAAATATGTCTTACATGTATTTAACTTTTCGTGATAGACCATGGGACAAGCACAGATATGTTCTGTCACATGATGCCATTCTACAGCTATGATGTACCCCATACGTGTGGTCCAGACCCTAAGATCTGCTGTCAGTTTGATTTCAAGAGATTGCCAGGAGGTCGAATCAATTGCCCCTGGAAGATTGCTCCAGTACCCATTACCGACGCCAATGTGGCTAACAAGTGAGTGGTAAAAACCTACAAGGGCATGGCAGGTGTTTCGTTAGCTTTAGAAAGTGTGCCATATTTGCATGGTGCTTCACGCTTTGCATGGAAGAGCTTAAATATGTGTATTCCTGATGAGTTTAATTACATGATCCTTGAAGTTTTGTATGACCTGTTTAGATGAATAAATCATGAATTTCTGGGAACTTTTTAACAGTTTTTGTCATAAATCCTTAAAAAATGTGTCATCCCTCATACAGTAGCTTGTGAATGGATCTTCACTTTTAAGTTCTTGATGGAAACTTTACAGTTTTGTTTGACTAAAATAATGTAATCCAGTATAATGTTCATAAGTCAACCTGCCCTAAGTGAAACAATTGTTTTAATAAAAAAAAACATTATTTACTGCCAATAGTAAAATTATAGTTTACGCCTTCTTATAATCCCTAAAAACTCTGTGTAATGGGGTGTCAATATCGCTCCTCTGCACAAAATGTGTCATTGTTGTGCAATCAACAGCATTATAATACCCTATTGGCCAATTTTTATCTTTCAAAAATGTGGCACATATTTTGGTATCAAGTTTTAGAAAATAAATCAAGTGGTTGCAAGGTCAATGCTCATCCTGTAATCATATGTGAGTTAACAAACTGCAATGGAAGTGATGAATTTTCTCAATTGTTGAGAACATTGTTGATTTGATTTTCTAAACCATTTATTTCATACTTACCTCCTTGGATTGATCAAACTCAAGAACACATTCATTTTTGAAATAAACTAAAAGAGAACAAAAAAGCATTTATTAGAATAGACAAATCACTACACAGTTATTTAAGTTTGAAATGTATTTATAATCTTGTAAATGCTTTCCATCAAGTTTAAATGCCAAAGATTTAGCATCAAAACACCCGATATGAGGGAAATGCTTGCATCTCAATATAGAATTTAATATGATATAATGCAAAAAATTGTGCAGAAAACAGTTAAGTGACTTCCAGAGTTATTTGTCATTGTCTGTCTTAATCTTTCTTTCAGAGCTGAAGTTCTCTTAGACCAGTATAGGAAGAAATCTGAGTTGTATAAGAGCAACGTCCTATTAGTCCAACTTGGAGACGACTTCAGGTACGACAAACCGGAAGAGTGGGACAACCAGTATAGGAACTACATGAAGCTGTTTGATTACATGAACAAAAGAAGTGACTGGCATGTTCAGGTAAGATTTATGCGAGTTTCAAATTACTGAATCATTCAATTTGATTTGCTGATCCCGGTTATAAACATGCAAGAACTGGGCCAAATCTCTGCAACATTTCAAATTGTATTGGGGAATTGCTTATCGGAAACATAACATCTCAGTCATGAAAATCATTACTGAAATATGCAATGTAATATTTTAAATCTTAGTAAGTGAAATATGCAATGAAAATTATGTTGGGTAGATGAAGTGAGGGTACGTCGATTGATAGGATCTAGTGCTCTCATGAATAATTTCAAGTGGAATCACTACTTCAAACAGGTTGTATATGAACAGTTCAAAGTCAAATCAATCAATTACTGCTGTGTTAATATTTAACCTTTGCCAAAGTTTGCCCTACTGCAATTGATTTGCATCTATTTACTGTGTTCAAGTTTATTGTTTATAAGTATTGACTCAAGGGCAAGCATACACATATTCTTATGTCAGTGCAATGAAGTTGATGTTGAAATGTTTGCCCTACTGCTATTGATTTGAATCTGTTTACTGTGTTCATGTTTATTGTTTATAAGTATTAATTCAAAGGTTAGCAAACACATATTCCTATGTCAGTGCAATGAAGTTGATGTCAGTGCAATGAAGTTGATCGTCAGTGCAATGAAGTTGAAGTTGATGTTGAAATGTTTGCCCTACTCTTATTGATTTGCATCTATTTACTGTGTTCAAGTTTATTGTTTATAAGTATTGACTCAAGGGCAAGCATACACATATTCTTATGTCAGTGCAATGAAGTTGATGTTACTGTCTATCTACATAAAGACAGCCTTTACAAGTAATACATATAAAGCCTGTAATATGAACTCTGATTAAAAAAAAATAATTGCCATATTGTGCAGTTATTGTGATTTGTACTAGTGAGTCTGCATATAGTCCATGCTCCATATTAGAGTTAATTCTTTTAATCGCCAAATCTAGTCAAATTTTGGTAAATAGATTCCGCATGTGTTATTTACTTCTTTGAAATCATTAAATTCAAACAGATATTTGTGGTTCCAAGATATCTTACCGAAGCAGAGTCACCTCAGTATCCTGGTAGAAATTAATTATGTTTTCTTGAGGTTTTATCCATCAATTTCTCTACCCCTTCCCCCACCCCCAGGCCCAGTTTGGAACACTGAATGACTACTTCACTGCCCTTTGGCAGCAGACCAATACAGTGGCTGGCCAGCAACCTGAGGGCTATCCTACCCTCAGCGGGGATTTCTTTACCTATACTGACCGAGATGACCACTACTGGAGCGGCTACTACACATCCAGACCTTTCTATAAGAACATGGATAGAGCCCTAGAGGGTCAGCTTAGGTATGTTACTCTTATTTTATTTGAAAAATTTTTGTCGGTCGGAGATAAAATTAAAGATATAGGAAGTATTTCCTTCTTTGAACAAATTTATTAAAGTTGGAACTTTTTGAAACATATCCAGTATTGAATTTTCAATTTGTAATGACATATATGTTTATCTTGTAATTTCCTTGAAAATAATGTTTGAAAAACATAAGGAGTAAGGTTTTATTTTAACATGTAAGCAGACATGTACATTTAAAAAGGTTGTTTCAGTTCGTCAAATTGTTATGTGAAATCATTTACTTCTTTCTTTCGAGTGACACCCTTAGTTTCAGAGAAATATTGCCCTTCTGGGTGATTAGAATAAAAGAGAGTAATTTCTCCCTATTGCTCAGAGAATGCTGTAGATTTGGGGTTTTCATGAAGTTTTGAGCTTATGGGTCAAGTTAAGAATAGTGTGTGGTCAGGGGGTCTAGAGAAAGCTTTCAGTACTCTTTCAAAACGATTTGATTAGTCGAAGAACAAAAATAATGCTTTAACAGCAGTTTAATGTTTATTATACATCAGAACAATATAATACATCATGTGAATTAAAATTGTAGTGAAGTGTATATAATTTAATCATAATTTCATTTTACAGGGCTGCTGAGATAATGTTCACATACACCAATGCCCAAGCTAAGCAGAGTGGAACCACTAGCTATCCCTCAGAGAGTCTAATGGGAATGCTTACCAATGCCAGAAGACAGCTAGGACTCTTCCAGCATCATGATGGAATCACTGGTACAGCCAAGGATCATGTTGTTGTGGATTATGGAAACAGGTTAGATTTTATAGTTTTCCTTAATATTCAAAGGATGATAATGTTTGATTTATTCAGAGTAGTCAATTTAACTTGCTCTGGTCTTCAGCATGCCATGCAGTTCTGCATAATATCAAAGTGTTATTGTTACCCTTCTGAATTCTAATATGCTGAGTACCTGGTTGAGAGGCACAAAGTTCCCATAATTTTTTTTATTTTTTAATTGATTTAATCCATTAGCTTCCTTGCCACAATGCAGACCCTTTACTACTGATGACATAATGACCAGTCTAGCTGATTGGTCATTCTAAAAAATAGAGACCAAATGGGAAATGAATGTAGATAAGTTTGCAATAACTACTAGATTACAGTGGTATGGGTCCAAGAGCCAGACAAATTAACCAGTATACATCGATCAGCATGTTTTCACTGATTTGTCACTGTTTTGGTAACAAAACATTACATATTAAGGAGAGTGAAAAAAAAATATTACATCCTGTGAGATATTCTTTTCATTATAGGGGGTGAGATTGAAAGCTTGGATCTGAGTGGTGTCTTTGATAGAAAGCTGTTTATTAGTTACTTGGGACTTTATACATGACTGTTGACTGCACTTTTGCTGAATGAAACATTGTGTCAACATTGTAAAAGTGAATTTCCTTCGACCGTAATCAAATCGTAACAGATTTAAAATTTTGCATCAAGATGCTTGTTGATAAGAAGAGTTTTAATCAACCAAGTTCAGCTTAAGGGAATCATAATGATTGAGAATGTAATTTTGTGCCAAGAACAGATCATCGGTCCTGCAGAAAGTCTCGCATAAACTTTTGAACATCTTTATGAAACGCTGCTCTGGATATGATATCAATTTATTGATTATCCAGTCGGTGAAAAATGTTTCATTTTCAAGTTTAATGATCTTTGTGTCTTTCTCTTTGTTGGAAGAAAACCAACGTTGCAAAAAATAAACCTTTGCGTGAAATCCACTGTTCCATAATTCCATGATTACTTCTTTCCAATTTCTCTGTTGTCATAGAATGCTCAATGCTATTAATGAGATGGGTAAAGTTATGATGACAGGTATTCACTATCTCCTGACACCAGACAAAAACAGCTATCAACCTCAGGCTTCATATTTTGATGTGGTAAGTCAGAAAACTTGGATCTTTAATTTTTTTTATGAACCAAAATATCTAAAAAAATGTACATGTTCAGGGAGTGCTATTGAAAAGTAAAATATTGATGATACATGTGCTATTAAAATAAACTGATATTTTAAGTCTTTATGGAATCTCATGCATTATTTTTGTTATGATAATTCTTGAAACGTTAACTCATCACAAGTAAGTAAACATGACCAATTTTAACTACCAATGTTAATCATTTTCCAAGGGTAGTAATAAATGTAGAAACGAAATTATAAACCTGTATTTTATCTTCTTATTTTTGTATTGTTTGCTATTCTTATTTTGGGCAGGATGAAGAAAGGCAGTCACATGATGCTATGCCCACAAAGAAAGTCCTCAAACTTTCCAGCGAAGCACACAGGTAAAAGTGTACTTCGAAGTCAATGTTTTATTAGCATTTGTAGGATATTCATCACACCAGTATTACATTGAAAATGGTTACCATGTGTGCCAAAAGTTATTACCCATTTATTCATGAAGGCAAAATACTAGTGTTTGTGTAACTTAAAGACAACTATAAATCTTACTGAAGACATGCAGTGTTTCCTCTTTTTAAATTTACAAACGCTTGTTGCTTTGGAACACTGATGAATGTTAGTCTGTAGGCACAGACCCTGATTGGAACTTTGATCAACAAGTGTGCCTCCATGCAAAGACTAGCACAATTGCTGTTCCAATACAGGGCGAGAGAGCCCCCAGTACACAAATCATGAGTAGGCTGCACATTCAGACCCTTAACTCGAGTGAAGGGTTTGCCCAGCTGACTAGATTAATGTCTCGACACTCGATTGTAGAACACAACAGAAATGTGACAGACAGTTATTGTTGTAGATCTGTGGTTTTGAACAGAGAAGATCAAGGGTTTGTTAATAGATGTTTAGAATGTTATAATGTAAATGTTAATCCATTTCCTGTTGTAAAAAGATAAGTTGATATTGTATCAGGTGTTAGTGCATGGCAACCGTCCATTAAAAACTTAAAATGACTGTAAAATGGATCCACCTCTTTGTTTAACAGCATTAGTGTTTTACAGTGTGAGTGTAACAGTATATTCTTTTTCTTTGTCTGTGTTTCTGTAGTGTTGTGGTTTTCTACAACTCTTTAGCACAACACCGGAAAGAACTGGTCAGGCTTCATGTATCGTCACCGAACGTTGAAGTCACAGACTCAGATGGAAATGCCATTGAAAGTCAGGTTAACATCTTGTGGGAAACTTCAGAGCTTAGCTTCTCAGGAGTATTTGAGGTATGGAAAATATATTTAGTAATGATATTTGATTATTTATCTCTTCTGTACCAGTTACTTTATGAGCAATTATCCAGCGTGAATTGATTGGATGAATAGGAAAGCCGAGTAGGCTCCTACAATATGTTTTGATTTGTAATTATTGTTCAATATTCTAGCATAGGAAAATCACCTTGAAAATGGGTATTCTTGGCTAATAATAATTATGTTCTGAAAGACATGCATAGAACTGTTTCACTGAAATAGTGCAAAATTGTTGAATATCATAACATTGTTATTGTTATTCTTTGTCTGATTTTAGTGAAATTTTAAGTGTTTTTGTTTTCTGATTTGTTTTTAATCTGTTCAAATTCTATTATTTTCAGCCTGGAGTACCCTTTCTTTTTACTAAACTCTTACTCTTTTCTCTTCTCTTTTCAGCTTGTATTTGTAGTGGAGATTGGTCCATTGACTGTGAGTAAATACCTAATTCGTGATATGGGCTCAAGTTATTCCCAGCATCATCATCTATCTACAACAGAGATTTATCATGGATCCAAGGAGGAGGATGGTCACAAGTAAGTTTACACACTGAAATCTCTATCACCGAAATTCTCATGGGGACCCATTGCAGAAAATTTTGCAATCGTCAAAACACAACTAGATGTTCCACCAGTCAAAAGCATACCATAAGGACTTGCATTTGATTTCATGAGTTGCGATTCAACGCAACTTTATCTGAAACTGGGCCCAGGTGACTCGAAGATGACAGGAGGGTGAAAAATGTTTTCAGAGAAACCTTTTTGCCTCAAATTCTATGAAATCATTTGTAAGGTAGTCCAACATTGCAAAAACACCTAGAAGGCATAAAACCCATGCTTTGCCGCTTGATTGGTCCATGTTGATTGTAACTTTTAGGAACAGCTTTATGACTTCCGCCCTCCTCGTACTTCACAACAAATGAAATCGGATGGGTTGCTCTCATCAGCAGTGATTAGATCACTTCCATGTCAGCATATAGTGGAAAATAGCTGTCATATTTATCGTATCCTTATGAGATTTAATGAGAAATCAAGCATTAAGCCCGAGACGCAAGATCACTCATCTATGGTTTATGTAAAAATTGGTAACACAGTGAATTCAATGGGTTAAATATCACAGTATATCATGCATGATTATTTGGTGACATTTGCTCCAGTGTTAATATCCCAGAGGACATAGGGTTAGAGTTAGGATTGTAATAGAGATTTTGGTTCAGAATAATGTAAAGATTAGGATAAGGGCTTATTTAGTTTTGGGAGTTTAGATTTTACGTTTGGCTTAACATGTAGATTTTCCATCGGAGCAAATGTCATTACCGTTTATTTGAATGGAAGTAGGACAAAATAAAACTATAAACTTGAGAAACTATCAGTGGGTTCTACTCTGGTATGTACAAATATTTGTTCTTTTTATTGCAGTGGACCGTTTAAAGTGAGAATAACTAGTGACGACTTGGAGGAGATTAAAATTGAAAATGCTCATATGGATGTTTTATTTAACGGCAAAACAGGCATGTTAAAGGTAAGATGTATTTCAGTTACTATGTTTAGCTTTTGTTCTGTTACATTTAAGTATAATCATCAATTTTCATAGATATATTTCTTTCAATAAATTTGTAGGTGCATTTTATTGTTTACGCTGTATTTCAATTCAGTGGACCCTTTTCGTAAGCTCTACATTGATGGTTGAAAGAAATTAATCTTGAATCTTATTCAATGGCCATTCTACGGCTCAGCAACCAAGTCATATTTTAAATGGTTCCTTATTCAAGTTTACATTGACCATAGTAGTAATAAGCTGTTCTTTTGTAACAGAGTAAATAATATGAATGAAATATGCTTGAGTGCAACAGGCAGAGAAATAATTATGAAAACCTGATTAAAAGTATTTTTTATCATGGCTTTGATTTTATCTCATCTACTCAGTTAATGTTACTATGGATTTGTTTTGAGTAAGATTTTTAGTTAAAAGAATGGTACAGGTAGTTGCAAGTATTTGCAAGATTGCATTTGTCCAGTTTAATGATATTCATTTGTACTATGTGTTTTCTGATTTGAAAAGCATTTAGTATAAATCTAAGTTAAATAGGGTCAATTCAATCTTTTCTGCTCTTGATTTATTCACAAGAAATGAATTAATACATTTCATATTTTTGAAAGTCACATGTCACCAAATTTAGAGATTCAAATAAATGGTTTTAAGTTGTTCCTTTATGAAAGTCACTTTAACTGATTTTCAATTTCCATTTTACTTTTCTTTTCCAACTTTGCAGTCAATCTTAACAAAAGTAGACAATCACAATATCAGGACAAATGTAGAAATTGAATTTATGATGTATGGCACTACGAGAGATAAGATGAAAAGTGGGGCCTATCTATTTCTTCCAGATGGCGAAGCTCATGTAAGTTGCAGAATTTTATACCCTACCGTATGGTTTTTATCAATTGTTCATTCTTGTCATTGGTAGGCACTTTTTGAAGCCACTGTTCATATACGCCTTTGAATACTGCAATATTGTAGTATTTTGACAGAGGTGTATTAATGTGATAATGGGTCATTCAGAATGCTGTCATCTACAATACACAACCAATGCTTGTTTTCTCCCCAAAACAGAGCAATATTCATAAATGATTGCATAACAAAAATATCAACTTTTCAGAGCAGTTCGTTCCAAAAGATTTTCTTGAACTCAAATAATGATCAAAGAGAAGCTATGACACCATACCTAAAAAATATGAATTAATCATTCTTAGGAAGCAGCATGCAAAATCAACATATCCATGAGATGTAGTCACTTCTGTTGGATACTTGATTTTAATATCATATTGAATAGCTTTTTACTCTAAGCCAATTATTGTCTCAAGATTTTTCATATGTTGAAAATAATATTTCTACATTGTTTCATTTTAAAAGCCTCTAGATCCATCGACTCAAATCCCAATCCGGGTAACAAGAGGTCCTCTAGAATCCCGTGTTGAGGTCATCCTTTATTGTGTCAGACATACCGTCATTTTATCAAATACACCAGGTGAGTTTTGCATGCCTTTCAAAACTCTGCTTTAATAATGGGATAATATTTTATATCAATGTTTTATCAACTCATTTCTGTTGATTGATTTGTTTGATGATATTGAATGATTATAACTTCATCAAATCATTTTTTTTCTTCTCAAATCTGACTATCCATTAAATGTCAGTAAAGAAAATGAGGAAACGTGAATTTAGTGAATTCAAACTGTTACATTTGATCCATTACTATTTCCGTGTTTTGGAATTTTATTCAATGAAGAGAAGTGAAAGAGCGTGCAAATCACCTTATTGACAGGTTGTAGATTCCAGGAAATGCCTCCTTGAAAGGTACACAAATAGACACCAGGTTTAATCAGCTGTGACATGTTCAACAATGTGATTTGCAGAATTTTATAAATCTCACAAGGGGGTGTTGAGACACGGAAAATTTTAATTTCCCTATTTTCACCATTCATGCACACAGGGAAAAATCATTCATTGTAATGGAAAGGAAAAAACACTTAAAAACCTGATTGACAGGAGCTTGAACCCGATAAGTTCAGAGAGATTGATTGACACCTGTACACATATGCATTGTATGCACTGTGCATTGTTGGATATAAAAAATGAAACAAATTTCAAATCAAGAGAGGATTCACATACATAGCACTTAGAAAATATCCATGATTATTCTGAGGAAAAAAAACAGAAGAGGAACTGTAAATGAATCTTAACCAGGATTATGCAAACTCTTGAAATTTATCTGTCCACACATGAAAGAAAGAAAAATCATTATTTTCGATTCATAATTCACAGATTGACTTTCAAATTGCACATCTTGATGTGTGTGTGAATGCCACCTTTTATAGTAAATAGTAAAGTGGCACTATCTATTCAATTTATAGTTAACACGAAGGAATATGACATTTACATAGTGAATGAAGAGGGGTTGTTTGATAGTTCATATTTGTATTAGTTTTAAGCTAGCGTGTTGTATGTGGTATTGTAGATGACAGGTAAAATCTAAATTATTTGGTTTGTTTTCAGCTTTATTAATTAATGTATGCTGTAGAAACATGCTTTCATGTTGTACAATGAAAGTGGTATTTCATTGTCATTTAATATTCATCATCAGGGTTCTAATTATTATAAAAATATATATTCATAATTGTTAAAAATTCATAATTTTTTTACAGGATGGCAAAATCAATGTCTACTGAAATTTAACGTACAGCATATTAGTATGTTGATTTTTAACGGATTGAAAACAACTTTTTTTAAAGATCCTTTTGAGCAATTGTAATTGCTGGTGTTTTCATGTCAGAGAGTTAAGTAGACTATTGTACTGTTATATTTATTTGTTTAGATGGATTCTAGTTTGTAATTGAAATGGATGATTATGTTCATATCTACAGGTGCTGATGGTACAGCTTTATCTATTAAAAACATTTTAGACATCAGGAACTTCCAGAATAAAGAGCTTGTGATGAGAATAAAATCAGACGTGAGAAACTCAGATCGTGTCTTTTACACAGATCTGAATGGGTTCCAGGTATGTTAGTTGATACGAGGTACTTCAACTCTATGAATTGGAAATGCATTTGTTAAAGGTTGGATTGAAAAAGAACTGTTATTCTCTTTTGAAATAGATATCAAATTGCATTAGCAAAGGGGAAAATGTTCTGCTGGGAGGTTGGATGCATCACAAGTAACACAAAATCTACCCAATTTGATGGTCATTGGTATTTGTCAAGTATTAATCAAATTTCAATGTAAGCTATTGAATTGGATATCTGAAATTAGCAGATCTAGATTTATTCTTTTTTTAATTGCATTTTATTAGTCTCTGATTTTTAAACAATATTCTGTTTAAACCATGAAAGCATTTATTTCTTTAACATTTATAGGCCTATATCATACTTTGTCAGTTAGTCATTAGTCCAAAATTTCAAATGCAGTTTGAACTCAATTTCAAATCCCTGTTGAACGGGGGTGGTGTTTTAATCATACAATCACCTCTTATATGCTTTCAAGAAATAAGGGAATGATACATAGAATGTTTAGTATCACATGACAACTGCCTTCTTGAGTGGGACATTTCATCCTAAATATTTTTGTTTAAGATTTTGTTTGACAATCATGTATTTACAACCACTTTGTATCACATTTACCATCACAATTTTAATTAATTTTTTTCATTTTGTCCCTCAATTTCCTCATGTAATTGCTTTACTTGAGTAAATAGCATAAATTCTAAATCCTGAATCTTCAGCATACTTTCCTTTTATCCTTTCTATCAATCAACTATAGATGCAAAAAAGGAAAATATTAGACAAGCTTCCTCTTCAAGCTCATTTTTACCCCATGCCAGCCATGGCTTATATAGAAGATAGTTCAACAAGACTTACATTACATTCAGCACAGGCATTAGGAGTCAGTGGTTTAAGAGAAGGTAAGAAACAATATTGGAAATGAGGTAATATCCAAGATGGTTCTCTATTGTAGACAGAACAGACCAACTCTTGTGGATCTCTGTTTTGGGGTTTAAGTGATTTGCTAAAGTGATTTGTTTTAAATAAAAGTAATTCGTGGAAATATTCTTAATCATTTGGATTGTGTAATACCTTATTCAATCAATCATCTATACTTAATTTATGCTTGTTGAAAGGTTTCAGTTTTACAAAAGAGACTACTATTTAGAATACATGACCCCACTATTGATTTACCTAAACTGGTTGGTTTTATTAACATTTAGTAACAAGCATGAATTTAGCACCCTTGGACAAGTGCATGTGTTGTTATTTTATCAATAAACTTGCTTTATTAAGCATATTTACTGTATTTGATATGCATAAACAATAGTTTCAGACCATGGATTCATATGTGAATTTGGGCTATCATGTCTCAATATTACAAATTTGCTTGTTCTTCACTTTTGATTTTATATTGAAAAAAAAAAAGAAATGAATATGAAGTATCACTTTTATCAATCCATTTCTTTTTAAAATCCTGCAATGGGTTCACTCCAACTATTATTTGGTTTTACAGGCTGGCTGGAGGTGGTGCTTGACCGTCGCCTGATGCAGGATGACTCGAGGGGGCTCCAACAAGGGGTCACCGATAATAAACTGACCCCGGATTACTTCCTCTTACATGTAGAGAGGAGACTTAAGGGAAATACTCAGGTTAGGAATGTACCATTTTCTCTCTGGGGGATGCTGGGAGGATATAAGGTGAGGGGATGTTGTCTTGAGATAAAATCTGAGAGCACCATGGCCCCGTGCTTATGATGGAATGCAAGGTTTGCTGCAAGTGTGGCTGGTATTTAGTGCACCCTTTAATGATTTTGCACTGTTTCTTTATGTCCATTTTATATTACTGCTGGTTATCTCCTTTCCTATAGATATATCTATATAGATCTATCTTCCTCGTGATATTTACTGCAGAGATGATAATATATATTTAATATTTTCTGTTATGATGCATTTGGTTGTCAGAAATTTATGATTTTTGTTCTGTTTTTGTTATTGTTGATGTTGTTTTTGTAATATTTGTCATATAAACTCCTCAAAAAAAGTTTGGAAATCTGACTTTGACCGATAATACCTCTTCAGTTTTAGTAAATATCAATGCGTAATTAAAATTAATATCAATGAATAGAGCATTTGATTCTCTTTAAGATGATACCCTACATGATATGATTATCGTTCACATGGAGGTGCAGTGCCTTGAAATGTAGGGCAAGGTCTAATGTCAAAGGTTACAAAGGTCATCAGAGGGCATAAATTTTGAATGGGTGTAGTCTAGAATCTATAGGGTTATGTAATGTTCATGTTCAATGTAATATCTGCATATCTAACTGAAGACTAGATTGTAAATTTAGATCAGTAATTTTCTTTAATGTGAATATCTTACCTGCCTGAAATTATTTGCTGCACATTTCCTAATTATTTCCCGATTGATGCTGTACATGATCTGATATATGTTTGCATGGAATAATTGCATTTTATTAAGTCGCTCTTGATTTACTGCAATATGCTGTAGAAATTAATAATGATTCACAAAGCAATGGGTTTTATAGGGGAAGTTCACTCTGACGATAAGTTGGTAATAAAAATATTGGTTTGAGGAACATCCATCAAAGAATAAGAGAGTTATGAATAATTCAAGTTTTTGATTTGTGATGACACATGCGAGCAGCTATCCAATAAATCACCTTGTATAAATTTCAATTTCTTAATTGAAAATGATGAAAAAAAAATTCATGTAAAAGGGGAGTTTAAATGTGTCTGATGATATATCCTCCACACAAAGAAAATCACTTTTAAAAAGTGTATAAGAATAAGTATATAAAACAAAAAGTTACACAACATATGGAGGAGCTGTTTGTCTGTGCCATCACAAAATCAAAATTATAAAATCTCATTTCTCTGTTGTTATTTGATGGATTTTCATTGAACCTTCACCAATATGTTTAATTATTTGTTGTGTTTATATTAAAACCAGCTTTTGTCAGGGTTAACTTCCACTTAAAGATTCATCGAGACAAATCTTCATCAAATAATGAGTTTGAACATATTAAGGCTTACTGGTAAGGCTTACTGGTAGTTCATTTGTACATAACAAGTTGATTTCAATGGAAAAAATAAAAGAAGCACAACACTGATTTCACATAGACAGTCTGTTTAATTAGGGACTTAAAACTGTTGTAACTTTGCCATTATGGCAACTACCATAGTAACAGGGCTCAGCAGCCAATCAGAATCAAGGTTTGTATGGTAGTTGCTGTAATGGCAAAGTTACCATAGTTTTAACTCTTTATGAAATGGTCCCCAGGTGTAAAATGAGACATTTATAACATTTTACGGGTTTGAAGATTTTTTACAAAACAACTGCATGCACACAAATTAATATATGCAAATAAAGGAACCATTTACACTCTGTATTTCATCACAAGTTATGAACTATGAAATATTTTCAATTTTTCCTGATTTTAATGTCGACCATTCAAAGAGTTTTTAAGTTTGACGAGAGTCAACTCTTAAATTCCTAGTTGCATGTGATATGACAAAGCATCTTGTTGGGTAGATCATGCTTTGTATGAGCTTCTTGCATGTGACTGAATTATTGATGTAGATTTTTTCCAAGTTATAAGTATAAATCTACATTGAACTTAAGCCTGTGTATGGTAGTATTGGTAATTCATTCATCTCTTTGTGAAAAAGAAACTTTTTCTAGGTTTTAATCCATAGACCGATTATAGGTTATGAGGCCTCTGCTCTTCCACCGAGCCCTTTTTATCCCTTAAAATGCAAGCTTGTGGGACCTCTACACCCTCAAATTTCAGAAAAATTCAGGTTATATCAATAATTATACCAAAATCATATTCCCATCTCATATAATTACACAACTCTCCTCCTAAATTTCTTTGTGCTTGGCAGATCTTTATTGTGGCAACTTGCAAGACAGTTCTTTCTCCGATCTCAGACAAATCAATTTGATTCAATATAGCATATGTGAAAAAGTCAGAAGTACATTTCAGTCTGTTAACTTTATACTTATAGCCCCACTCCGAAAATTTCATATACATGACATCATTTAGCAGTGGCTAAATTCAACATACCACCCCGGTATGTTTCTGGGCATCAATGATCATCATATATGATGGTCAAAGCCAACAGCTGTTGTTAGTTGCTTTGTGGTTCTTGTCTTTTGATCACCAGGGGTTTTGTTGTGATTGGTTTCACTTATGAATTGACATTTTTGCAGAATTGATATCCCTCTTAATAATTTCACTGGATAATTCCATCAAAATACTACCCTTTAGTACTATAGCAAGAGCTACCTCCATCCTTGTGGTTCTGTGATAGAAACCATAAAAATAATGTACCATCTTCTGGTTGCCACATAGCAAAATCGTCTAACTCATATTTCATTTCTGTATTTACTTTTGGCAGGCATCCAATATTCCAGTCAGCTACCCTTCTCTTCAGAGTCACCATCTTTCTGCTCTTCTAAATAATCCTATTTACATCCAACATGGAACAGTTCCAGAGGTTGGACAAAATTCACAAAATAAGCTCTTAGCCGGGCATAGTTTTATAGACACAACATTACCTTGTGATTTTCATTTATTAAATTTTAGGTGGGTACAGTTTATGTTTCTATTATTATTGTTATTATTATTATTATTATTATATGCAGTGTAGTGGGTTTCATGGTACACCGTGTATCCTTCATGGGATATTGTTGGTCCTGAAAAGGACCACCCAAACTTGACGTTCGACAAGTGCGTTATTGTCTTCAGGAGAATGACAAGAATACATGTGTCGAAACGTCAAGTTTGTTGGAATATTTGTCATGGTGTGCAGTGAAACCCACTTCAATCGTCTTCTCCCACGCCATGGAAACGTTCAGAAGTTGAGTTGTATTGTTGAAAGCATGGATTACTATTGATGATGATATTGATGATTATGATGATGCTGATGATGACGACAACGATGCTTGTGATGATGGTTATGATAACTACAATAATGAAGATTTTTTCTGATGACTTTATTATGATAGGTGAAAATATGTGAAAAGCAATTTTGATTATTTGAATAAGATCTATAATTGCTAACATTTTATTCTTAAGGTAATTGATGACTATTTTTGTTCTAGTGCAGCTGATATTATTTGGAAACAATATTGTATTGGAATTGTAAAGGAAATTTGTAGTTTATAGTTTAAATTTTTTATAGAACAACTGTTTGACACTTTCATGAACACAATGTTGATAATGTTGTTAAAACTTTAACAACCAATCAATCTACATTCTAATGTTGTGAAGTATAATGGAAAAGAAGTAAATTTCCATGGAAACTACAAGGAATATTCAAATCCATGATAATTTATGTAAAATCTACATGTAGTGTATTTGACTGCAATAAATGGTCTTTTTAGATTACCTGATTTAACTATTTTGATTTACTGACAAAATTCCTTCCTTCCTGTTTTTAGAACGAGGGTTTCTCAAGCATCAAATCCAGTCAAGCCTAAACGAGAAGCCTTGTTGATATTACACAGGAAAGGTTTTGATTGTAGTTTTCCAACAGCAGGCATACAGTGTGCAACAAACGAAGGACGGGTAATTTCTTCTTTTTATTTTTCATAATTTTATGCTCTTGTATGTATACATTAAGTAGTGGTAATGTAAACCACTGTCTAACTCTTAAGGTAGCTGAACATGAAAGAAAAAAGTGTATTATGATCAATCAGCTTTTTTAAACTTTGAAATAAAATATATCTACCCAACACTGGCATGCAGATGGGGGGGGGAGCAGTCCCCCTTCAAAAAAAAAGTTCGAGGACCAAGAAAAAGGAGAGAGAGAAAGAAACGGAAAAGAAAGGGGATGAATTATGATTTTTTTTTTTTTTTTGGGGGGGGTAAATATTGATCACAGCACTAGATATTTTCCTTTTTGAGTTTCGCATTTATGCCATTTTACGACTTCAAAACTTTTCTCTCATTATGCCACTGCAATTCAAAGTAGTCATTCTTAGAAATGTACTATTTGAATACATATATTTGTTTGTTGCTAGATATCAAATTTTCCATTATAATATGAAAATATCAATTTGGTGAATTTGTCATCAATCTCACAAAAAATGATTCATGTGGGTTTATATATACATGTGGCTACACATATTTATGGCTTGAATTCAGTATCTTTTTTTTAAATATGATGCAAATGCGAAATATGCTGCATTTCAGTTCTGTTCCTTGATCACCAAACCTTATCCAATTTCTTGTTGTAATTTTACATATTATTTATGATTTTTCAAATCAGAATATTTGTCCCATTTTTCGTTTCTTAGGTTGACCCATCGCCGCTACTGAGTTCTGTAGGTACGCGAGGTATCGTCACCACGTCACTCTCTGCCATGTATGATGGGCAAGAGATTCCAAAAACTTCCCAGCTAGAATTGGAGCCTATGGAACTAAAAACATACAAGGTTCAATTCCAATAAGCCATTAAATCGCTGAAGAGACTGTCATTGCTTGTTTTTATTTCCTCTGCAATGGACTAGCAATCTTTATTATGTCTGTGGATTGTGTAAACTCCCGTCTTCTTTTATGAATAGGATATTGTGTTTGCAGGGACTGTTCCACTCCACGCCTGATAGCATCCATTCCATTTGAAGAATAGAATAATGTATTAGCTGTGAAAACTGCAAGTTTGGCGATTTCAAAGCGAAAAATGAACACATATGGACCACCACACAGAAATAGATGAGTACCCAATGTATGGAAATACAGGTAGCAGTAGGATATAATGGCAGATGTGATGATAGCATACACCGTCCACCCTCAGATGTTGCTGCATAGCTATTGGTCGGCTGGGTTCGGAACACACATTTAACAAGTGAATATGCTGTGGAATCCTTTGATCTGCAATAAAGGCTTCTCCAGCTTTCAGACACAAAGTGTTTTTATATCTTATAATGTGTGACACGATTCGCTAAGTGAATATATGAACATCCAGATGCAATGACAGTGGATATCATGTCTCAGATTGAATGGTGTATCGCTTGCAGAACATTCAGATGCGAAAAAACATCGCTATGTTGCAAACAATCTGAGAATTTACAATCTTGTCTGAAAGCGGGGTCAAACACCATTCTTTATTACTTCCTTTGTTACCGTATAGTTAATCTCCTTTACTGGTAGAAAAAGTATATGTTTGGAAGGTAATCTGTGAGCTGGTTTTTGATTGAGAGATGAAACTATTGCACCTTTACTTTGGACTTTCTGATATAGTCAATCAGACTTTATCTTAATGCTATAAATGTAATATTTCAGGGCCTGTTTCATGAGTGATTTCATATTGGAACTTTGACATTTGGTTATTAACTACCTTGTCAACAGAGCTCAGCATCCAATCAAAATCAAGGTTACAATGGTAGTTACCATTAATGGCAGCATAACCATCAATGTAAATCTGTATGAAACTGGGCCTATGTGTATTCTCTATGCTTCAACCATTCCCCGATGTGAAGAGCATAAAAAATAGCCGTCTTGAAGTATAGATAATTCAAATCTCTTGGAAACTATACAGGAATATCATGAATGCTGTAGGTGCAAAGATGCATAGATTTGGCTGTCTTACATAATTATATTGTCGATAAGATACCTACGTTTAATAGCAAAGAATCAACAGTGGTGGCCTGTTGTATGAATTGCACAATTCTTCTTTACATTGTGTATGTACTTATGTTGTGATAATGATGCAAGGTGAAATGTGTGTGAGAGTAAGGCAAGTAACAAATATTGAATTATGGCTTGAATTTTAATGCTGAATCATATAATCAGTGAAACTGTTCATTTTAAGATTTAGAGCCCTCATATGGATTGCAGGGGATTGTGATTTTAGAAATTATCACTCATCTATTCACTCTGTATCTCCAAGAAATGATCTTATTTGATGTTAAGAATACATTTCTTACTTCATCCATTTCAGAATTGATTGATAATCTCACTTGCTTCGTATTTCAAGCCAATGAATTATTTATTTGTTACTCAGATTTATGGGAAAGATTCCTGATAAAAAGAGGAGAAAAAAGGTGTTTTCTGGCGTTGACATCATTAGTTTCCTTTTGGTAGATGGATACCAGATTGAGAGAGTTTTGTAAGGTTGGCCTTCTATTCGATTGCTTCATTCGATTCAAGAATAGATTATTACAAGATACTTTGATTAATGTTTTAGATCTGTCATGGATCTACCCATGGATCAGTGTAGCTGCCCTCTATGAATTTGTGCATGCCTCCCTGTGAAAGATGACATTTTTAATTTTTCAACTGTGCAGAAATGTAGAAAATGTTTATTTTATAGTGTAGTAGGATTGAAATATCTTAAGAAAAGAATTACTAGTCTCTATTTTCCATTTCTTCTCTATTTTATCACTGCATGTTTAAATCTATCTCGTATTAGGATGTAATAACTTGAGCACGAATTTTTTGTTTTTAATTGCATGCATTGTATTGTGATCCGTTATGAAGCAAATCCAGAAAATGCCTGAAAAAAAATGTATAAATGATTAATGCACTGAGGAAGGAGTAAAGCTTTGTATCTATGCCTTTAAAGCTTTACAATTAGTTCCATGTAATAGCAATGTGCCTTAAATTCTGATAATTTTTGTAACATTCTGCATTTCCATGGTATAATTATATCTAGGTTGGATAAACACATATTTATAAGGAAAAGAAAACCATTCATACTTTTTTTTTTTTCATGAATTGGAAATTTCTTTCAAATCTAAAAACAACCGAACAATGCTGCACCTATATTACTAGTCAGTGATTTTGGGAAAAAAGAACAACGAAACACATATTTGTAAGGAAAAGATAACCATTCATACTTTTTTTTTATTTTCATGAATTGGAAATTTCTTTCAAATCTAAAAACATGCGAGCAATGCTGCACCTATATTACCAGTCAGTGATTTTGGGAAAAAAAGAACAACGAAACACTATTCATCATCTTATTCCATGTTCTATATAATTCAGTAGTCCATGGTTTTAATTGCATGAATGTTTCTGCCATTTGATGGGATTGGAATATAATATTTTTATAGCTTGTATAGGGGGGGGGGGTGGGGGGACAAATCTTGTAACCCCCCCAAAAAAAAAGAGACAAAAAAAAGAAAAAATGTTACCTCAACACTGTATCCAATATAGGATGCCAAGATGATTTGCAAGAAATTTGTAGGACACCTGAGCTTATACCATGAAACCCAGACCCCTCAATAAGGTTGCTGCTAGTAAATGTTGAGAATTTGTATATCTCCATGTTACTACACTGTATTCTATCATACCTGTGGGCTGTTTCACAAAGATTTAGATATGACTTAAAGTCGCACTTAAAGCCTAGTTACGTGCGTTATAAAAGGCATAACCACATTGGTCAGATCATGCGGAGAGGACGCGCACTACTGCGTATCGATCAATTAGATTGCGCGTTGTATTTTAGATACACGTCGGCATTTAAGTGTGACTTAAGTCATACTTAAATCTTTGTGAAATACCCCCCTGGTAACCATGCAACAAATCTTTACCAGATTGTTCACAGAATGATAATTGCACAATAATATAATCATCTTGCTAACCAGACACAAGTAACGATTGATTTGAACAGGATCTTTGGCTTCTTTGCAATAGTATACACAGGTCCATGGTATACACACTTCATTTCCACTTTTTTTGTGTGTATAAATTATTCTTCCGGTCCGGTGTCTTACAAGTGGCTAAATAGGGCCTTTAGTTTGTGAGGCTTGCAAAGTGCAATATAGTCATTCATGAATACTTATGATCAATGTATGTATGATTTCTGATGCAAACTTTTTTTTCTAATTAACTTTTAATCAAATCATGTATCATATATTATTTGAGCTTCTTGGTGTCATGTACATTTCATCGGATATACAGGATCAAGATAATAATAACCCCTAAAAGTACATTACAGTATTATAATGAATTTGAGATATGAACACTATTCTCCATTATATTTCTTCATCTTTTTTCCATATCGAAATTCAGAACCACCTGTGTCATGTAGAAATCCTGCATAGCGCCTGTATAGCGTTTTCCCATTTCCCATTGTTTAGACAATGATGAATGTGAGGATTAGCAACATGAAAGAATTTGCTGATGTCTGTGTGAAAAAAATATCTCTGATATTTGACAAGGTTCTTAAAGTATGCTTATTGAAAAGTAACTTGTAAAGGTCATCTTAATCGTAAACATTGTAAGATGAAATACATATTTTTTCCATGAAATGAGAAGGAAATGATTAGATGAGGATTAAATGAATTTCAGTAGTCATTGGCAGACTTATATTGTAATGAATGGTCAATAATGAGGAATTTGAAACATAGCATTCCATAGAAGTGTGGACTAAATTTCCTGTTTAGTTGGTACTTAGTTCCTGCTTTTATAGTACAGCCTTTTTTTTTACTATGATACATCTCAACCCTATTCTGATTATCTGTATATTTATGTAATAAAGATACGTGAATTATTCCTATGTTGCAATATCACAATTTCATATTTTCATTTTGTTTTAAACCATTTTTTTTCACTGGCAGTTGAGATAGCTTGTTGGAATGTAGGTCAGTGATCATTTATCTTTTGAGGGGTTCATTAATATATGAAAACGTTATGAGTAGGTTCTAGTATAACACATACCCACCAATGCAGGGAATAATTTTACCTCTAAAATGTTATAAGCATTTCTGATTATGAAAAAAACAAAACAAAAAAACTATCAACTATGATGTGAAATAAATTGCTACACAAAGGAAGTTTGGGTCACAGTTATAATAGAAAGTGGAGCAAAATGCGATGCGATACCAGGAAAATTATTCCCTGGTAATGAATAATAATCTAATTCAATACAATAGAATTATTGAATTAGATGAACATCACCAGGACGTCTTGACATGAAAGCATTCCACACATTTATTTATTTTTTTAATATATAAATAATTATACTTTTAACTGTAATTAGACAATGAGTCTGTATAAGTTGGTTATGTAAATGTCTGTAACTGTATAATACAATTAATTGTTGCCATGGAAACCTGGACACTACTACTGCACTGCACACTTCTTTTTAAACTTATATTTTTACCAAGGGAGCATAATTGAAACTAATTTGAAATCCCAGAATACATGGAATGCTCAAGATAAACATTTCTAGTGTAATGGTACAAGAACAACAAACAGAAAAAGGATAGCAGTTTATTGTAGATGAATAGATGATTTTATGATCGCTTGCATTCATGTGCAATCCACTGTGTGATTAATTTCTAAACTTTCGGGACGCAGCAAATCTGGGCAGAAGATAAAGTTACTGTGTGGTGTTGTTTTTGCATCAAATCATGTCAAGACAGTTCAGTTTTCTTGCTTTTCTTTTTTTTTAAATCACAAATGTTCTGTTGTTGGAATATCTGTTACATGTATCTTGTGCGATATGTGAGTCCAGTTTACTTGTTTAATACGCTCATATACCTTGTCATAGATTATTTTGATTGCTAATAATACAAAACGTTATAGTATTAGTGAGGTATGACTTCTCATCGAAGTCCAATTGCAATTATTTGATATAATGAAATGTATATAGAGAAATTAAATTCAGATATGTTTAAAGTTTGAATACAGTGTTTTAGTTTCCTTTTTGAAGGCATTTCTAAGTGTAAGCCACCAGTCAATCTGCAAATATACTTCGTCAGGCTATTTTTGCAGCAAACCATGAACACAGAATCTGTGTCCATGCTAGGTCCATGGGTAATGAAGAAGTAGCCGCACAGGTTGTCTCATGGAAGCATTAATCAGTTTGCACATACGATCACACATCTTTGATGAATACGCAAAACTAGTCTGTATTAAGAGTTGTTCAAGTCTGTCTGACATGAACTTTAGAGTCAAAAGAGGCCTAAGCTTTTGATCCTAGCAATATCTTCGTCGGAGGCAAATGACAAACACATGTCTGTCATGTCATTTTGCCTTTGACGAAGATTCTGCTAAGATTGAAAACTTAGGCCTGTTTTGACTCTCTAATTTACTCCATTGGCTCTCTTTTATTAGATAAGCAGTTTTCAGCAGCTTCTTTCCGCCATTGACATAAACTTTATCATGTCTAGCTGAATGTGCTGTATGCCGATGAACATATACCACTATCATCTCAAATGGCCGTGAAGTGTTGTAACAAATAATTTGAATGCTATACATCAACATTGTACAAGAAGATAATGAACTATACTGGAAATGAAAGAATTCCACCAGACTACCATAAACTCTGATTAATAGTACATGTGAAAGAAAAAAAGGAGCCTGTTTTCACCCAGTTGCAAAATGTGCAGAGCTACCAAGTCTCGCGCATTATGCGTGAGACTCAAGCATTTTGGACTCTTGTTCATCCCCTCAAATCTCTGTCTCACGCAACTATCACAGCCTATCCCCATATACATTGTACTCAATGTCTGTGATCTCACTCAGATTCACAGAAAATCTCACGCATAGCTGGTCTTTGAACTTGGCATCTCTGAATGTGATAGGTCATACTTGAATGATTATGCAATAATGCATATTTTCATACATTTCTGTAATGCTTCAATGATCATGACTCATTTTTTTTCTCCAAGAAATGAGGTAATGTACTATCATTTGATATAAAATCCGATACTTTTTAATGTTTTTTGTTCATATTGAAAGGAAGCACGATTAGCAAAAATAACTGAATTGCGACCCCTGTACAAAAATCAAAGAGGCAACAGTAGTTAGACATTCATTTGTCTATAATCATTTGCAAAATGAATAATACTGATTGAAATACAAGTAAGAATTTTATATCAAATGAGAGCATCTCCTCTCTTGGGGAAAAAAAGGCATGTCATGATCATTGAAGCATGTGTGCCACGCTTCAATAATCACAAGGTCTGATTATATATGCAAAACAATATCTATACTTCTATGCACCTGCAAACGAAGTGCGGAGGGGGCATTAAGCGTTGCCCCTGTCCGTCTGTCCAACCTTCCGTCTGTCCCCCACTTGGTTTCCACGCAATAACTCAAAAAATATTTGATAGATTTAAACAATTTTGGTGTGTAGGTAGATGACACCAAAATACAGGCCAAGTTCGAATTCGGAGTCCGCAGGTCAAAGCCTGCAGCTCATTAAATATGCAAGTTGGTTTCCGCATGATAACGAATGAAATATTCAACGGATTAAATTTTTTTTAGGTGTGTAGGTAGATAACACCAAAATACAGGCTAAGTTCGAATTTGGAGTCCGCAGGTCAAAGCTCATTATAAAAATATGCGAATTGGTTTCCGCATGATAACCTATGAAATATTCAACAGAATGAAAACAATTTTGGTGTGTGTAGGTAGATGACACCAAAATACAGGCCAAGTTCGAATTTGAAGTATGCAGGTCAAAGGTCACAGCTCATTACATATGCGAGTTGGCTTTGTCAACCCTAGACTTTGTAAAAAGCACTGGAAATACCTGCAATAGAGATTTTTTTGGGTTAAGCAAACTTTGTGTACCAGCAAGATTTTTAAAAATAAAATTCAGCTTAGCCAGGAAACTACCGGGCCAGGGAAAGATGAGATAATAAATTTACTACAAAGCAGTTTCCAGTGACATTACATACATGTCTGCTGGTCATAAGTCTCTTCCACTATGTTGTGTTATTGGAATCCAAACGGTTTGTAATTCCCCATGAGAACTGGCACACAAACCACTTCCAAGGTTACCTTGCTGTTGGCATGCATACAACAAAGACATGACAAACACTTCTCTTTTCCTATTTGTTTGAACTTTATTTAGACTTTTCTCCACAGTAAAGTTAAACAATAGTTAAATGGAACCAAGCGGTATCCATACCTCATATCAAGCAACACCTAAGTGCATAACATGTTCTAAGTTGCTGCAGTGTAAGATGCGTTATTGTCTACATCAAATGCAAGACGCACAGGACATACAGACAAATATACCACCAATGCATTATAAGTCTTCAGAATCAAGTGGATACATTTATACAAGTGATTTCCTTATTTCAGCAAATTTGAGAAAAAAAATAAAAATTGGAACGACATTTCTAGAGTAACAACAACAAATATCACTTCAGGATAAAATCCCCCCCCCCAAAAAAAAAAACAACAGCAAAATAAGAATTCACAGGTAAATTACAAACAACACTTCCAAATCACATTTGAAAAATTAATAAGTAAATATCACTCGTTTTCTTAGATATCCTAATTTTCAATCTAACATTAAATTGCATTTGAGTTGTGTCTCAATCATTTATTTTGGCAAGTATTAATGATTGTCTATAGTTTCAAAGGCCAAAATAATGGTCTCATTAAAAACAGGAGTCATTGCGGTTGAAATGCTTTTGATAAAGTGGTTTCTCCAGAAAAATTTGTTTTTGGCAAGTATTTTTGATTGTCAATTTCAAAAGGCCAAGATAAATGGTCTTGTTAATAATAGCATTCATTGTTATTGAATTGCTTTTGATAGTTATTTCCCCAGAATCATTTATTTTGGCAAGTATTATTGTCTATTGTTTCAAAAGGCCAAGATAATGGTCACATTAAACAGCATCATTGTACATTTATGAGCATAAATTTGTATGTTAGTATAGGCAAGGTTGATAAAATCAAAACAGAGAAAGATTACTTTGGTATAAAAATCAGAAATATTTCAACAAGTTCTACTAAAATCTCTTCAATAACAACAAATGAGATGTAAAATAAATCTTAGTTTGTTTTAAGAACAAACTGCACATTTCAAAACACCTATATTCAAACAATAAAAAAGTGAAGTCAAATCTACATCAATAGCTTTGATTCCCGGTTGTACCATATGAACCAGTAAACCATTGACACATACACAAATTCAGAGCTTTCCTTATTCACTTGTACACACAATGTAGGTCATGGATATAAGAAAATGCTTCCACACAATAAGAGTATCAATACTCGAGAATTCCATACCTAGACTCTAAACAATTAACAGTTACTTATTATTTTCACATATCCTATAATTTCTGAATTCCGAAGATATTATATATCTTGTAGACTATAAGCCATTTTTCAGCAATCAACAGGAAAATTTGAAAAATAAAATAGCTGGTACTACAATTATATAATGCATTCTAGTATATAAAAAAATCCTTCTAGGAACATATCTTTGTTTAAAATGGGTATATTAAAGACAAAAATGCGATTAAAATGCTCAAAAGGAGCAAAATCCTTTCAACAGCTAAGTTCAGAAAAATAGATAAATTATTTAAGACTAAATATCTTTAAAAGATTTGCAGCAGCTAGTGATTATACTTTTGGCAAATTAATCATTGGCATTACACGGGACAAATACTGCAATTACTTTAAGTATAAGGACAATGGCATAAAATCTATTTCATTATTTCAATCAGTACAAGTGAATAAAATGCTTTACAAATATGAATTTAGCATCATTAGAATACAAATATTTCTAAGTTATTTATAAGGTACTATCATCACTTTGATAAGCTTCAGATTATATAAATCATCTTATTCGGTATCCATAGCATTGAGTGCTTTAAGTAATTCTGTGACTGAGTTGTTGCTTGGTATGCTTCTGAGTTCCAGCCTGAGGCTTTAGTCAACCTCCTCGATGGTGGGGCCACCACCGGTTCCACTGTCTCCACTGGGGGGACCACCGGGCATACCGCCGGGCATACCGCCAGGCATACCACCAGGCATGCCACCCGGCATGCCGCCAGGAGCACCGCCAGCAGCTTGGTACATCTTGGTGATGATTGGTGTACAGACACCTTCTAGTTCCTTTTGTTGGTGCTCGAACTCATCCTTCTCGGCAGTCTGTGATTTCAAAATAAAGAACACAAACATAATGTTATATATGCGTTATATAGGATGACCCCTCTGGACTGGAATTGATAAGCTGATAGACAGACCATGTGTCTGATGCAAAGTTTATATCAAATGCTGAATGACTGTATGGAGAAGAATCATGAAACCTGGGCGAAAGCTCATCCACAAAGCCTTTAAAATCTGGCTTGGATTTCTTAAGTTACCCATTGTTCTTGCAGCAGCCATTAGTGAGTATATTGTTAGTATCAATCAAGAACAGTGTGCGCAATTATGTGTGGAGGTAGCACCTGAAAACACAGTTCAACACATAATCACGTTACACAGTACACACAGTCATTGACAGTAACAGTGTAGATAGGTAAACCAGTAAACTTATGAATATTCATGAACTTTGACCTCTGTAAACCCCAACACTAATCAGTCCTTCATCTCTTGTATATGAATATATGAAACAAGTTTGATTGATCCAATAAATAGCTCTTTATTTATTATGCCCAAAGTAATAAAATCATTGTCTAACCTGTTATGCAACACCCCTTCCCCCCTCAAGATTGAACTTGATCTAAAAAGAGCTTGAAGGGCAAAAGCAAATAGGTGGACTAACCGACTACCCAGAACATTTTGCCTCCAGAAAACATCTACTGACCTGGTTGGAGTCCAGCCAATCCAATACTTCCTTGCACTTGTCAAGGATCTTAGTCTTGTCTTCTTCTGGAACCTTGTCCTTGATCTTCTCATCTTCCATGGTGCTCTTCATGTTGTAAGCATAGCTCTCAAGGGCATTCTTGGCCGAGATCCTGTCCCTCTCCTTGTCGTCTTCCTCCTTGTACTTCTCTGCATCTGCAACCATCTTTTCAATCTCCTCCTTGGTAAGACGTCCTGCTCACAAAGGAAATAAAGAAACGGTTTGAAATAGTGTTTTGGCGATCAATTTCAGTTTTGTTCTTCAACTCTACAAGAATTATTTACACTGTACATATATATTTCCTACATTTATACATACTGCTTACATCTGTTAGCTTCTTAATGGTTTTCAATCCAATCAGCCCCAAATATAGAAAGCCAGTCACTTCATTTTGTTTGCGTACATAACATGCCTGTAGAATGTGTTCTCTAGATCAAGCATGCACCTATCACTCTAATTATCCAACTGGCATGCTTTTGGCTTTGCATAGTTGAGATGATTGATAGTGAGACTGGATCTGGTAGGCTACAAAAGCTTACGACATACCCTTATCATTGGTGATGGTGATCTTGTTCTCTTTGCCAGTACTCTTATCCACTGCAGATACATTCAGGATACCATTGGCATCAATGTCAAAGGATACATCGATCTGGGGAACTCCTCTAGGTGCTGGTGGGATCCCACTCAGCTCAAACTTTCCAAGGAGGTTCTGAAAAAACAAGAGAAAAAAGAGAGACAACAGTTATCAATAAGAGTGGATTTGAAAAAAAATATATATTATTTGGGGGGAAAAGGAAAAAGAAATTGTGAACAGACACTGGACCTGACAATTACTTTGATATATGTTCAAGCTGGCAAAGGCAATGTGAATATACATTGCCAAAGAGAAAGCATAATATTTTTATACGGTTTCATCCTTTAATTCCTGCTTAAATTGTTCTCCAAATCTTTTTAAGTATAGCTTAATTTTTCGTCACCACTGGCCTTCATGTAATAAAATACTATCTAGGAATGATAGCTAAATCTATTTCTTAACTATTCATTCAAAGAAAAGATCTAAGTAAAACACAAGAAACATAGGTGAGAGTAAACAAACGTTTAGCTCTTTTGACTTGCTGTATTTTAGCACATACCACAGCAAAATTTACACTAATGTTCAGGATAAGGCCAGAGACTTACGTTGTTCTTGGTCATAGTTCGCTCGCCTTCATAGACTTGGATGAGCACACCTGGTTGATTGTCAGCGTAGGTTGTGAATGTTTGCGTCTGCTTGGTTGGGATGGTCGTATTCCTCTTGATAAGAGGGGTCATAACACCACCGGCTGTCTCGATGCCCATGGACAGTGGGGCAACATCCAGGAGGAGGAGGTCTTGGACCTCACTGGACTTGTCTCCAGACAGGATGGCAGCCTGAACAGCTATTCCAGACAGAAAAGTGGTACAAGTGATAATTGTGTATTCTGAAGATAGTGAACCAAGAGGTCTAGAGTACAAAATACACTCGAGCACTCAGCACTTTATAATCTACATTTGCTGGCCTCTACATGGGTTTAAAAAGGAAGACTATCTGTATAATGCAAGATTAGCTAAAAATGGTGTAACCCATAATTTCCCCTAGAAAAGAGACATGATATTTGATACGATTGAAAAGAAATACACAAAAATGCATTGAAAGGGGAAGTTCACCCTGAAGAAAAGTTTGTTTTAAAAATAGCAACAAAAAAAAAATACTGATGAAGGTTTGAGGAAAATCTATCAACCCTTTGAACCCAAAAAACTGGAATACCGGCTTCAAGTCATATGATTAAAAAAGCAAGGGTTTTAGACATAGGGGGGGTGGTAAAATTTGTTTACCTGTGTCCATCCCTCCCTAAATTGTTTTACCTTTCGCCGCCAATGGTGTTACATATCAGTTGACCTTCAAAATGACATCATTAGTTTATAATTTCATCGACGATTGGCTTTCATAAGGTTTCAGCATAAAAAATGATCTTACCAAGGAGGCTCGTGTGATAATGTATGGTGAGTTGTATAAGCACTATGAGTACAAGCTATCATTGAATTTTCTGCCATCAAATTATTGATTTTCAAACAAAATTTAAGATTTTCGTTAATATGGGAAGCTAAACAACATCCGCCCGGCATCAGTGGAGGAAGGTGCAGCTGACATGGCAGGGCTCGAAACATGACGATATGAGATCATTTATTTCAAATGTCATGTATTCCTTGATAAGCTGGATATCTGCATATAATTCAGGGTGAGGGTCACAATCATCCCAATTAATTCAGGATTCAAAGGGATAAAGATTAAGGAAGTTAGTAGAATTTTATGTCTTGGATTTGTGACTTCATAAATGAGCAGAGCTCTGCCCCATGTTATGTAATATAAAATTCATAAATTTCATTTTTTTTCTTTTTAGGAATGAGTGTGAAATTATTTGTCTATTGATATTCTGAATGTCACATTTCAAACACATTTTCAATTTTCTGACAAAATGACACTTTATTGATTTTTGCCATTCGATATGTAGTAAAGCCATTCGCATATGACGTCACAAATCAAATAGTTAAAATTCTAATAACTTTTTTTATTCTATGATGGATTTTTCTCTAACCTTCGGCAATATTTTTCTCTTATTTGATTATACTGTTAATGAAATGTATTCATCATACTCCGAAATGCAGACCTCCCAACCCATGTGATTGGAAAATAGGAATGATTTTGATCAAGAGAAAAAAAAAACAGTATTCCCATAGGATTGAGGAGTAAGGTTATGATGAAAATTAGGAAAATCATAGCAAAACAAAAGGTGAGAGTGATAAAAAAATATATATATTTTTTCTACCAAATTCAGAATGGATGGGATGTCTGTACATGGTTACTGGGTCAACTTCCCTGGTGACCAACAAGTTGTCTTTGGGAGGACTTGTTATTTAGGAAACTCTTCTCTACCCCTGTTGCATTACAAATTGCTACTATCGTAAACTTTGCCTTCCAATGGGAACTACCATGAAAACTATGCTTGGAAGTGAATCAAAATCATGGATTCCATACAAATCTCTAGTGGATAGCAAAGTTGTCACAGCTTTTTTTTTTAGGAAAGACCCATCTTGCATCTGGAGAGATGTGCTCTAGAGGATTTTCAATGCTGGAAATTGTATCTGAGGGGAGTTGTAACCTTTTCTCCCTCTACATAAAAACAAAAGGGATAGGATTTCTAAAATCCTGTACAGAGAATTTGACAAGTCAACACATGGAATATTGAGAAGACTGGACTACCTGCACCATAAGCAACAGCTTCATCAGGGTTGATGCTCTTGTTGAGTTCCTTTCCATTGAAGAAATCCTGAAGAAGCTTCTGGATCTTGGGGATCCTGGTGGAGCCACCAACCAAGACAATCTCATGGATCTTATCCTTATCCAATTTGGCATCACGAAGGGCATTTTCAACAGGCTCAAGGGTGCCACGGAAAAGGTCAGAATTGAGTTCCTCAAATCGGGCACGGGTGATTGAGGTGTAGTAATCGATGCCCTCAAAGAGTGAATCGATCTCAATGCTATTAAAATTAAATAGAAAATCAGATTAAAATAAAGATCACATCGATTGTGATGTTTCACTATCACAAAAACACAATGCTGCTTCGCGATCCTCTTCATTTTCATAATGTCCTTATCTCTTTATCCTTATTCCATTTCCACCTGGGATGTGGCTTTATATTTAAGGCTTGCTTTTCTTTCAGCCTCATACCACGCAAATTAAAATGTTTATTGTTTTTTATATAATAATATTTCTATGCTACTTTGTAATTGTTTGTTTTCAGAAATTTGCAAAATGAATTATATTAAAATTGAATGTTTTCAACAGTCTCTAAGGTGCCACCGAAAAGGTCAGAGCTGAGATCCTCAAATTTGGAACAGGTGATTGATGTGTAGTAACCCATGCCATTTAAGGGCTCGAAGGATAATAACATAACATTCAGTGCCATATTTCACTATCATTATAGGTCATGCTACTTTGTAAGCCACTATATCTCCACCTAATCCCATTACCCTTATCTATTTGAAAATATACCAGAAAAGTTAGGATTCTTTTTGCTTTTGATTTCACAGATCAGTGTCCGAAAGAGTGGTTTTGATAATATATAAAATACTACTAGGCAAATTGAAAGAGGCTATTGTTGAATACCATCTACTTTACAAATTCATCTCATCTTCAATATTCACAGAAGACACCTAAAATCAAGTTTAATCGTGAATAAATAAAGATTTTTTTTTTAAATAAATAACACAAGATTCAAGGATGGACTTACTTAGCCTGTGTGCTTGATGAGAGTGTCCTCTTTGCCCTTTCACAAGCCGTTCTCAGTCTCCTAACAGCCCTCTTGTTAGAAGTGATGTCTTTCTTGTGCTTCCTCTTGAATTCTGTGATGAAATGATTGACCATACGGTTGTCAAAGTCTTCTCCTCCCAAGTGGGTGTCCCCCGAGGTTGACTTCACTTCAAAGATGCCCTCCTCGATTGTGAGCACTGACACGTCAAAGGTTCCACCTCCCAGGTCAAAGATTAGGACATTGCGCTCGGCACCGACCTAGTGAAAAAGGGTATTGCACAAAGCCACAGAAGTCAGAACATTATGATCCAATTAAAAAGTCACTGATTATAAATAAACCCCAAAATCACAATGACCAAATTTGTGTTTCTTCAAAAATTAATGTTATACTCTCCACAAGGAACAGTTAAAGGACAAGTCCACTCCAATAAAAAGTTAATTTGAATAAAAAGAGAAAAATCCAACACAACAAGAAAGTTATGACACTTTCAAGTTTCGCTTAATTTCACAAAACAGTCATATGCACAACCCAGTGAGTATGCAAAGGAGGGAACTGATGACATCACTCAATCACTATTTCTTTTGTATCTTATTATGTAAAATATGAAGTTTTCTAATTTTCTCCTCATTGTCATGTGAAATTTCTCCCTGAACTTGTGGAATTACCATTGTTTAACATTTTATGGTTCAGTCAAGTTGGACTCTATTACAAAATCTGTAAAATTTGAAATATTGCTCAATTCATACAATAAAAACAAAAGAAATAGTGAGTGAGGGACATCATGAATTCTCTCATTTGCATTTGACTAAAATGTGCATATAACTATTTTGTGAAAAATAAGCAAAACTTTAAAATGTCATAACTTTCTTATTTTACATGATTTGATAAAATTTTCAGCATTATGCTTATCTAATTTTTATTTATGGATCCAAATCAACATTTTTCTAAGGTGGACTTGACCTTTAAGTATTAAACTTAGGAAAATGTAGGTTACAAATACAATCCATCATTTACTTCCTACATATGCAGTATAAAAAACAGCATTTTCCATGATGCCTCATGTTAAACATGTACATGTCTTGGGCTGTGATAAATTTCCTTGTTGTGCACGTTTGGACATTCCAGTGGGAAAAAAAATCCTTGTTTGTATACTCTATAATGGAAATCTCAAATACCTTTTTGTCAAGACCATAAGCAATAGCAGCAGCAGTAGGTTCATTGATGATACGTAAGATGTTCATCCCAGAGATCACACCAGCATCCTTGGTTGCCTGTCTCTGAGAATCATTGAAGTATGCTGGTACTGTAACAACAGCATCTGTTACTTTCTGTTGAGAGAGAAATATATCTACGGTCAAACAATGGCAAATCAAATCTGTTGAAACTGGTGGCTAGACTTGGACATAACTTGACTTGCATGAACTTTAAAAAATCTTTTGGGTGATTAAAGAGAAGAGTTTTGTGACTAACCTTTTCTTGGGTACAACATTTTAACTTCTGTGGGGTCAACTTACTGAGGATTGCTTTTGTGATTGTGAGGTAAACTTATCTGTGAGGTCAACTCATGTAAACTAAACTGTTCTCCTTTCTGAAATCCTGAAAACCCCAAAATTTCACTTTGGGAGAAAAAGTGATTTCCACAGTTAAAATATGTTAAAAAGTTTTAAAGTTTCTACTCTCTTGTCTGAAAAATGGCATCCCTACAAACCATATGTATATCAAAACATTAGCTGCTTCAATAACTTTGTTAAGGGTATCTTAATTTGAAACTGTACAGTGCTAAAAAATTGTTCAAAGATCCCTTTTCCAAATATGAATTCTTGTAACATTGATATGTAATGTCCAAGTCTAGGCTAAACTAGGTCACCAGGCAGACTCAGAGAGACATTGAGAGAAATCAGAAATGTCAAAACATCTAGGGAGCATTATATGAAGCAAATAATCAGTGATTTTTGCTCAGAGAAAATAATATGAAAAAACGGTACCATTAATTTGTTTCACAAAATACTCCGCTGGTATCGATCCTACAAATATGTAGCAAAGCCTTAACACTGTCATCAGGAAAATGAAATGTCGAATCCTACAACATGGAACAAATGAACTCTAAACTATGACAGTGACCCACTGAGTTATGGGATAGTCCCATGATTTCTATGAACATAACTAAATTCTGAGGAAACTAAGAGAATAACACGAAAAACGAACCTTTCCCAAGTATGCCTCTGCAGTCTCCTTCATCTTCAGAAGCACCATGGAACTGATCTCCTCGGCATAGAAGGTCTTGGTCTCTCCCTTGAATTCAATCTTGATTTTAGGTCTGCCACTCTCCTCGACAACGGTGAATGGCCAGTGCTTCATATCTGCCTTCACACAGGAGTCACTGAAGTTACGCCCAATCAGACGCTTGGCATCTATGAAAATAATTCAATATTGGAACTTATTATAAAGAAATTCTTCACTCAATCAAGTAAAAACATCAAATCAGACTATCCCTTCATTTGAAAAATCAAAGCATTCCAAATGATGTCTTTTATGATAATAATAATAATAAATTGGTACTTATGTAGTGCATAATCAATTAAATTGCTCTATGCTCTTTGTACAAATTTCTCTCCAATATTACAGTTACACTACAACAATTTAACAAAAATAAATGTGTTTTCAAATTCCTTTTAAAAGATTCAACAGATCTAGAAGTACATGATCGAAGGTGAATCGGTAAAACTATTCCATAACTTTTGGTGCGCAAAAATCAAAACTAGCTTCCCCCCTTTTGAAACAACTCTAGGAATGTGGATATTGTAGCGTCTTCACTTGAACGAAGTCTATAATGTGGCCGGTGTGGGAATCTAAGTAAATTTTGGGTGCCATTTCATGCATACACTTAAAAACTAACAGTGCAACTTTTTAAGAAATGTACAGATGTCATTGAAAATGTGATATTTTGTAAAAGTATTACACCCCTTTCCCCTTTTTTAAGAGTCTGAAGTGGCTCAAAAATTTGTACTCGCATATATTTTCATGTATTTCCATATTTTCATGTTTCTGTAGGTAAATTGAAAACAATGACAAAATTAATTTAAACCACTCTGCTTACAGAAAACCAAAAAAGTCTGAACCTACCAAAGACAGTGTTATTGGGATTCATGGCTGTCTGGTTCTTTGCTGCATCTCCAATCAGACGCTCAGTATCTGTGAAGGCTACATAGCTTGGGGTTGTTCTGTTTCCTTGGTCGTTGGCAATGATTTCTACTTTCCCATGCTGGAATACTCCAACACATGAGTATGTTGTTCCAAGATCGATTCCGACTGCTGGTGCCTTAGCCATATTTCTTTAAAATGAAGATAGAACAAAATAAATCAGACAAATTCAGCCCCTCTAATAAAACTTTCTCTCTCTCTCTCTCTTGCTAATAGAATCCAGTAATATCCAATACCAGGACCAAACATATCCACATGTTGTTGTTAGGACACACATTAGATGCAGATTTCTAAAAATCCATACAAACATTAAAGGGAAAAAAATTGTACACATTTTAACAATTTGAATGCATCAGCAATGTAGTGTTGTCAGTGAACACTGTCAGTTTATTGCAGAAAAAAAGTAATGAACTAGAGATGATCTGCGGGTCGCGCGGACGAGCACATGTATCCCCTGAACCCACCGCGTCATCCATCATTGCGATATATAGAGCTCAAATAGATATTTGACAAATAAATACAAAATGCCAAAATTTTGTCTGTGGGTACCAAATTTGATGACGATAATGACGTAGCAGCATGACTGCAGAAGCTGAAATATCGCCCAGAATCACCTGTTGGAGAATACAATTACAGAGTAATCTGGATATATTTTATAAACCTAACCCTAAGACACCCCAACAAAAATGATAGGCATCTTCGCTTCACCTTCTAATATTGCTTCCATATGCCAACTGTTATGACAAATTATGGTTACCATGGCAATCATGTCTCTACCCACTCCAAAATCATTAGGCGGCTTTGCTTTACCAAAATGTACCTTCATGACAAATCAGAAGATAATTGGAGAAGAAATGCAGCCAGTATAGCACTCACAAGGAAATCTCTATTTCCACAAAAACTCTTGTTACCATGGCAACGATGTCTCCGCCCACACCAAAATCAATAGGCAGCTTTGCTTTACCATAATGGACCTTCATGCCATATTTGAAGATGATCAGAGAAGAAATGCAGCTGGTAGAGCGCTCACAAGGATATATCTGTTATTTCCACAAAAACTTGTTACCTTGGCAATGTCTCCGCCCACACCAAAATCGATAGGCTTCTTCGATATACCATACTCAACCTTCATGCCAAATTTGAAGATGATCGAAGAAGAAATGCAGCTGATAGAGTGCTCACAAGGAAATCTCTGCGACGGCGGCACGAAAAGGCCAAATCCATAGTATCCTCCGAACATTGTTCGGGGGATACAATAAATAAATTGCAGATATAGTAGAACATAGCACTGAAGTTATGAATCACAGGGTGATCAAATAACACTTCAAATTCATTATACAAAATTTGTGATCAACATTTATCTCAAATTCTTATAATGTGTAGCCTTGATTTCATTCTTTCAATGCAGAAGTGTAAGGACCATAATTTTATGCAAATCATTTAAAAATTTAAAAACAAATAATTTCAGGGATCGACACAGGCAGGCGTTCAAATATTTTACTGTGTTTTTATGATAACTTATGATATAAAGGTGTTCAGACTTTAAATTTCCAAAGCTTTTACTTCACTGTTGGTTTATATATTGAACATTTAATCCTGAAGGATACACATCCTCCTAAATGATATTACTAGAAAAGGTAAATTCATTATCACTCATCATAATTGGAAGAAAATGAAGTTAAAGGATATTTCAGTTTCAGATTTTCCTCCTTTAACATATAACATAATACTCCACCTCATCGATGCATAAGTGCAATTTTGTCATCTTTACGGTAAAAGTTTCATCATTTATTAAATCTTCATGAATTTTGTGATAATAAGTATAAGTGGTAAGTATTTTACAATATCAAAGAAATATATACATAGGCCCAAATTATCAAGCGATGCTAAATTCTTACAAGTATGGTCTAATAGGTAATAAGCTGTGGACAAAAGCCCTTTTTCGTCAAAACACAAAGGCCTGCATTCTGAAGTCAGGTTTAACTTAGACCATGGTCTAACTTCATGCTGAAATTATGGAAAACCCAAAATGTCAAAATTTTCCTTACATTGTATGTTTCGTATATTTAGTATTTTCCCTTTTAACTCGTAAATGGTGAAAGCTATCTTATTTATTGTTCCAGAACAGTAAAGAATGATTTGAGAGAAATGAGTTGATACATTGAAATTCTACTGTTATATATTTATGCCACTATTGGCTATCCATAGTTAAACCACAACTTTAAACCAGAATCTAAATTAAATCCGATTTCAGAATACAGGCCAAAGTGTTCTGAATTTCAAGCCGACTGCTACTCTGCTAGTACAGAGAGCCAGAGGCAGAGACTGAATAGAACTGTGCATTATGTGACATTTCAAATAGGAACTGAAACTAGTTGCATTTGTTCTAGAATCATCAAATTATACAATTGCTGATCAAAGTTCAAATCAGGGTCTGAGCCTGCAAACAAGGCATAATCAAATTCTTATTGGGATGAACTTTACTTTATGTGTAACTGGATCAGAACTCAAAGATGTTTGCTTGGTATGTACATGTAGGCCTACATGTACACATAATAGGTATCTGTGAGATAACTCAATGGCACTTGCATAATTTTCTTTTTATCTTTCCTCATGAGTTATAATGTTTCTTCCAAGGTCAAGCATTATCCTTTCAAACATTGTAGTTTCTTTTATTTTTCTTTGAGTTTGAACTAAAGGGCTCCTAGAGACCTGGGTTAGAGACTCAAACAATACAAATGGAAATATTCAAGGTTTACAATTATTCGAACTTTCCGAAGGAGGAAAGATTTGATTGCATTGAATGGGAAAAAAACACCATAACTTAGCCCATAGATCCCATGTTAGTGAAATTTACTTGTTCACATAATCTGGAGATTTCCAGAGACTAGATGTATATTCAATGAAGGGGGGGGGGGGGCTCCGGCCCATGCCCCCCCCCCCTCTTGAGAGCCATAATAAAAAAAATTATGTAAATATGCAGTTCTTACCCAAGTGTGCCCCCCCCCCCTTTGAAAGTGAGACCCCCTTGTTTTTATTGTCAAATTTTCATCATAAAAATGTGCCCCCCCCTGGAAAATTCTACATCTGCCCCTCAAGTAAGTCTTAACCTACACTACGGAGAAACCAAATTTCTAATCAAGCATTTAATGTACAAATTCAGTCTATTAAAAGCATCCATGATATCATATTTCTCAAGGAATACCCATAGTAGAAAAGATCTAGACCTTGGCTCCAGTTTAGACTATAATAAAGACGAATTGGACCTCAAAGTTAGACTACATTATTTTAACCTAAGAAATGATCTAAGAGGCAAAGTGATGTCAGATATTTGATAAAGAGCTAGATCTAGAATCGAGATCTAGACCCTCTAACTTTACATAAAAGGTCAAGTTCACCCCAGCAAAATGTTGATTTCAATAAATAGAGAAAAATCAAATGAGCATAACACTGAAAATTTCATCAAAATCAGATGTAAAATAAGAAAGTTATGGCATTTTATGGCAATCGTAAAATCGATTCTTAGCATTCCTATAGACACAGCGCCTACTCTCCTGACATCGAGGTACAAACTGGACCCTCAAAAAAGGAAACATTCTGTCTCATTTGTTCTCCGTCTTTCAAAATTGAAAACAAAATGGCAAATCGATATAGTGCGAAGAACGCGACATGGAGGCCTAACTTTTCCTTTTTTTGAGGGTCCAGTTGGTGCCTCGATGTCAGGATTTTGTGTCACTATACACCTTCATCTATATAAACAACATGCATAATTTATTTTTCCCCCTTTTATTCAGAAATTAACAGTTTAGAGCGCTATTGCGACCCAATTCTACCCCATTTTGGAGAGTACCATTTCTGCCTAGTATTACATAGACAAGTCCTGGGCTCCGGCCCTGGGTTAGATCGTATAGTCAGACCAAAAGCTTCGGTCTCTGTACTATTGGTTGTTCCGCTGAACTTCGTTGGCTCCACTCACCAAATTACAGAGACCAAAGTTCAAGCTCGATCTGTACAGGGGATTCAATCAATGGCCATGTTTACCGGTATGTACTATTAAATTTTGATAAAACAGGGAAGAGAAGTTGCGCGACAGCTGAAGTAAGTCACTGTTTTTCCCCTTAGTTTAAGTTTATTTTTCCTCATTTTGGTGCATTTCAGGCCAAAACAGAAATCGAATAATATTGTATGGAATTCATATCTTTAGTCAGTGTAATCCAAAGACAAAAAAGAAGGCTTCAAAAAGATAGTGTCCGGACACCCGACCCCTCATCCTACAGTTCTTTTTATACATTTTTCCCGGGGGGGGGGGGGGGGCCACTTACATTGACAAGTGGATACCATGCGCGACCACAAAAACATGTAAAAAGGATGTCTTTTTCACGACATGGGTGCCAAAAAACACAAAAATAATGAAAAAAGGGTATCTAATTCACTAGGAAGATTACGTGTTTAGGGTCGAATTCGCGGGGATAAAACAAAATTAAAATGTTTTATAAAGGATGTCCTGTTTGCCCCAACACTTTGTGTTTAGAGTCCGATTTGCGCGAGGTGTAGGGGTCGTGCTATACCAAATAAGGTAAAGCTGACGACCGAAGGACCCGTAACAATAAAACAGTCCTGTACTTGTTCAGAGCTACCAAGTCTCACGCATTATGCGTGAGACTCAAGCATTTTGGACTCTTGTTCATCCCCTCGATCTCTGTCTCACGCAACTATCACAGCCTTTCCCTAGTCTGCAGGCACAGACCCTCATTGGAACTTTGATCAACAAGTGTGCCTCCACGCAAAGACTAGCACATACAAAACTTGCTGAGCGAGAGAGCCTTCAGTACACAAGGCATGAGTAGGCTGCACATTCAGACCCTTATTTCGAGTGAAGGGTTTGCCCAGCAGACTAGCCTATCCCCATATACATTGTACACAATGTCTGTGATCTCACTCAGATTCACAGAAAATCTCACGCATAGCTGGTCTTTGAACTTGGCATCTCTGACTTGTTTAGGGGTTCATTTTTTTGCCAAGAGTATCGTTTTGCTTCCAATACTTGTTCAGGGTAGGGTTTCACACGCCAATATACCCAGTTGTTGTGTGTCCGGACAGGTTGTGTGTCCTGACGATCAATTTTAGAAAGTCATATTTGGAAAAAAATACAAGCAAAGTTTCATCAATTTTTAGTACAAAATGTTAGAAAAATTATTATAGAGAACAAAATAGATGATGATTGCAACTATTGAATTCATATTTTTAGTGTAATCCAAAGGCTTCAAAAATATTAAGTGTCCGGACATCCGACCCCCCCATCCTACTTGTTAAAGGGGAATGAAATCTTTGGAACAAAAAAAATCGGACAAATAATGAGAAAGTTATGAGCATTTTAATATTGCAATCACTAATGGTATGGAGATCCTCCCATTAAATGCGACAAGGATGTGTGATGTCACTGATGAACAACTTTCCCTTTGGTGGACTATAAAATACCCTCAAAATGTCTCTTTTTGCTTTTTCTTATGATGATACAAACTCTCTATCCATGATGTATTCTTAAAAAATATGTATTACATGCCCTCATGTAGGAAGAACACATGATCTATGGATAGATGTGATAAAAGAGGCAATTCAAGTGAAATATATACTAAAGTAATGGGGAGAGTTGTTCACAAGTGACATCACACATCTTTGTCGCATTGCCAATTTGCTATCTCCATAGCATTAGTGATCGCAATATTCAAATGCTCATAACTTTCTCATTAGTTGTCCGATTTTTCTCAAACTTTTGTTGACCTGTTTCTTTGATTTTTCTGTTTTCACACAAGCTATCTTGTTCCAATGGTTTCATTCTCCTTTAGGGGTGCATTTTCAGAATGGCAGTGTATACAGCCACACGCGTGTGTCTTTACCATCCAGCCACACGCGTGTGGTTATATCCAGAACACCTTTCTGTGGATACCGCCACACGCCGCCAGTAATAACAGTAAAACACGTATGTAGGTCTGACCGTCTATATAACGATCAAAATAACCTAATTTCTTCATTAAATTCTTACATTCTAAACCCCTTTGATATCCTTAGATCGTTTCAATTTCATTCTCACCATCTTCTCTCCTTGCTTTTCTTGTCTTCTTACAAACGGGCGTCTGTTTAACAGCAAATTCTCTTTTTCTACTTGTGTCGATTCTGGCTTCCTTCGCGGTGGCAGACCCATACAGCGTTAGCGCAGCGCAGTAGTAGACATACACAGTTTGGGTTTCGTACGTACGCACGTACGCGCACATAGCCTAGAGTCAGTAGAGAATCGACACAAGTAGAAAAAGTTTGGAAATTTGCTATTTAACAGGCGGCCTTTTGTAACAAGACAAGAAAAGCAAGGAAAGAAGACGGTGAGAATGAAATTGAAACGATTTAAAGAAATCAGAGTGGTTTAGAATGTAAGAATTTAATGAAGAAATGAGGTTATTTTGATCGTGATATAGACGGTCAGACCTACATACGCGTTTTACTGTTATTACTGGCGGCGTGTGGCGGTATCCACAGATAGGTGTTCTGGATATAACCACACGCGTGTGGCTGGATGGTAAAGACACACGCGTGTGGCTGTATACACTGCCTTTCAGAATATGGAAATTACGTGTTTAGGGTGCTTTTCGAGACCCCATGCCATGGTCGCGCATGGTATCCACTCGTAAATGGAAGTGGCCCCCCCGGGACATTTTTATGAAATAAAAGACAGAAATCGATGAGCCCCATCGGGGGGGATTTTTGCATTTTTAATTTAGGCCTAACTCTACGTACGAGGAGAAATTAAAAAAAAGAAATAAAAATGTTTTAAAAAATCCTCGAAACAGATGGCCACCAGCTGTCTAGTACTAGTACCGGTAGTATACTGGCTAGAGACTTTTGATTTCAAAGTTGAACTGAAGACAGTGGAACAAAGCAAGCATGCTGGTCAGTGTGCACGAGCCGGTAGACAATACGATCGCCGGGCCATGACCAAGCTGGCGACAAAAACACTCGAATCAATGAATGGATTTGAACACAAACGATCCACCGAACGCGGCCAAAAACATGAATGACTAAAATCCTGTGCGTTTGGGATTTAAACAATGAAAGAGAAAGAGATGTACGTTACTTACTTAGTTACTGCTTTGTTCTATATCTTGATGGAAACACAAAAAATGCCTTCAATTGTACAAAAAAATTAGTCTTGTTTCTTTGACATGGGAGGTGGTGTGTCTCTTTCCAACACCATGCGGAAGCTAAAGAATGTAATTTCGAGAATATACCATGTGACATTGTGACTGTACAGTACCGGTGCGCCGCGACAGTATGGAAGGCAAAGTGTTCCAAAATAACTCCAAACCCCTGATCAGGGGTTTTAACCACTGATATCTGGGGTTTTAGTCTGCCCCGGAAAGGCCACTTCCATTGACGAGTGGATACCATGCGCGACCATGGGGTCTCGAAAAGCACCCTAAACACGTATTTTCCATCCCGGGATTTTCCATATTCTGAAAATGCACCCCTTAACAAGTATTGGCGTGCGAAACCCAAGTATTGGAAACAAAACGATAACTTGACAAGTATTCCCTGAAATTAATCCCTAAACAATATGTCACGGGGACTCGGTCGTCGGTTTGTACTTTTACACATCATTTGGTTTATGGCCCCACCTTCCACACGTCACGAAAATCGGACTCTAAACACGTAGTGTTGGGGCAAAAAGGACATCCTTTATAAGACATTTTAATTTTGTTTTATCATCCCCGCAAATTCGACCCTAAACAAGATACCCTTTTTTCATTATTTTAGTGAATTTGACACCCTTATCACGTTACGTACGTAACGTGCCCTATCGTGAAATAGACATCCTTTTTACATGTTTTTTTTTGGTCGCGCATGGTATCCACTAGTCAATGTAAGTGGCCCCCCGGTAGTCTGCACATAGTAGTTTCTCTTTGTGCGAGCATTGAGAAAGTGAGAAACTACTTAAATGATTCAGTCACTGTATATAAGCCAACACGTAATTTACGTTCACAAAGCATGAATTTATTGGTCGTACCTCAAATACCACGGGGGGGGGGGCACTTCCATTGACGAGTGGATACCATATGCGCGACCATTGGGTCTCGAAAATATTTTGAAAATGCACCCCTTAACAAGAATTGGCGTGTAAAACCCTACCCTTAACAATTCATTGGAAACAAAACGATACCGTTCGCAAGTCCCTGATTTAAAGTACAGCGATATTTTAATTGTTATACTAGTATTTCACGGAAGTATTTACTCCTTACCTTTACCTACATCAAAATACGGCCCGACTTTCCTACACCTCGTGCAAATCGGACTCTAAACACGTAGTGTTGAGCTGTTGGGACAAAAAGTACATCCTTTATCAAACATTTTAAGTCTTTTTTACACCCTCGCAAATGTACAAACATGGAGCTTTCCTAGCGAAATAGATACCCTTTTTCATTATTTTAGTGTTTTTTGATACCCTTATTACCAATGATTGCCCTATCTTGAAAAAGACATCCTTTTTTGGTTGCGCATGGTATGGCACTCAGGCTCATCAATGTAAGTGGCCCCCTACATTCAAATATCAACAAAACCATATGGCGAATGTTATATAACTCTGCACGTGCAGTAGTTTCGGTCCGTGGGTGAGAATATAGTCCGAGTCTAGAGGCCCAGAGTAGAGGACATAACATCCATGAAGCCAGATAAACATAAATTATGAGAAGTCGAGTAGCATTAACATATGCACATAGAAGTAACTCCCGGGAGTAACTCACCACAAAATATTATGAAATAACCAACAGAAACCTCATGATGTCGATCTTAGGAAATATAGTTCAATCATAATTTTTAATTGATAAGAAACATAGTTTCGGTGATAATCAAATCAAAACATGGTTCAGCAACACTTCAACTATTTGTACAGAAACCTTGATCGTGAATAATGAGTGTTGCTGGTTCAACTTAACATGTATGATCAGTAGTTTCTCTTTGCTCACGCAGAGGGTAACTACTGCATTCCATACCGCTACTGCTCGTGCAGAGTAAAACCCATGTGTACAGCAATATATATGATCCCCCCTTGCCCTGAAAGGGGCATTTTGGGAGTAATTATGGAACACTTCGCCTTCCATACAAAGATAGATCTCGAGCAGCCAGCTCATCGATCGACCCGACGAAGTTCAATGTTATGACGTCAGCTAGCTAGGTTCGAAGAACGTTCTCGAACAGATATGTGGCGATAAAATTGCAAAAATGCTTCATTGGGAAATCCCAAAATATGAAAATTTCCTATTAAGTAATAGGTCTCCTGTATGACGCATCTGGGAAAAACCCGGTCTTGACTTAATTACCCGTACCGGTATAGTATGGCGGTAGCAAGTTGCGCTGGCCTGCATGTGATCAATGCATGGCCCCCATGGCCGCATTTCAGCATCATATGATTGTGATGATAAAGGAAAGGGGAGGACGTGCATGATAATTATCATGGGATCATATAATATGTGCGCATGATTATCCCGCAATTTATTTATCTGATTTTTTCTCATCTTTTTATTTTTTGTAATTTTGTATTTATTTTGTATTTATATTTAATTTAAAGGGATGGTCCGGGCTGAAAGCTTAGAATAGAATTCACTGAGCAAAATGCCGAAAATTTCATCAAAATCGGAAAACAAATAACAAAGTTATTGAATTTCAAAGTTGAGCAATATCTTGCCCAAACATTCGTCATGAATATTCATTAGGTAAGATGTCATCTCCACTTGTTCTTTATTATATGAAACTAGGTTTATTCAAAATTTTTCCTCGATCCATATAGGCCTAAGAACTAGAAAAATTGGAATGACAACTGATAGTGCATTAGATATTTATTGCTGCAACTTATTTCAATATAATTCTCACAAGTATGAAATAATGAAAAAAATATGATTTTATGTATGCCTAAAACGCGGAAAGTGGAGATGTGACATCATCAGCCCACAGGTGATGAATATTCTATGACTGCCGGACGACTGTTTTCACAAAATAAATAACTTTATTATCATGCTGAAATTTTCAGCAATTTGCTCAGTGCATGAATTCTGCTCTATATATATATAAATATTTTCAGCCCGGACCATCCTCTAGCTAGCGTACCTACGGGGGGGGGGGGGGCAGTCTGCCCCCTGACGAGTCACAACCCATGCAGGACGCGGCAGGACGGTATCCCTGCGGCCCAGGGGCGTCGATCCATTTTTCAGATTGGGGGGCAAAATCATTAACGTTCCACAGGCGCTGGATCGTACAAGACACTCACACATACACACGCACACACACAATATATGTACACACACACACGCACACCCACCCTCACACATACATACACACATGCACACACACACATATATATATATATATATATATATGACTTATGAGACACAGTCACGTACCTCACCAATAAATTAATGCGAGCGCGAGCTGATTTTTTTTACTATACTGGCAGGAAAAGCGTGCCTGTTTAGAACTGTTTGTAGTAACTCATGATGAGGATACATCACTACACAGATTGTACGAGTGCCGAGAGTGAGCTAAAAAAACATTTATATTCTGACCTGAAAGCTTGATATTCTAAGCATTTTGGTACCAATGATTAAAATTGGTATCTAAAAGAAGAATAGATGCGAGCGCGCAGCGCGAGCTGAAAATTTTAATTTTTCGATCTGAAAAAAAAATGACAGTTTACTGGACGTTTTTGATAAAGAACAATATATATATCCAAGAAAAGATGATTGAAAATCGAAGCAGGAGGTCTTTTGAGGCTTAAAAGTGAAAACAGGACATTTGCATTCACCTATTTTATCATGAAAAGTATAGGTTTTTGTTACATAAATGATGCGAGCGCGAAGCGCGAGCTGAAAATTTTTATATTTCAATCAGAAAAGCGGGAATTTTGAGCACGATTTTAAATAAAGAACGAGTTGTTTATCTCATTCTCGCTTGCTGAACATTACAATCTTGTTTTTTTTTGCCATATCCGGAATTATTGGGGGGGCAAAATGATATGTTTGCCCCCCAATATTTTCATTGGTGGGGCGATCGCCCCCCCTGCCCCCCCAGGATCGACGCCTCTGCTGCGGCCCCCCTGACGAGCATGAAACACCCCCCCCCCCCTGACGAGCATGAAGACTTTTTTTTTTGCTTGTCAATATTCGTTTTCTGGTACAATATCCTAAGACCCTTTTTAATTTTTTGTTTTTTTTCTTGTCAATTTTTTTGGCGGACGGTTCCCCCCCCCCGGGAAAATCCTAGGTACGCCATGGGACCATCGATCCTTTTAAACAAATTCCAGGATCAACCAAGATATAGGCCAGGGCACGTTAGGTACGTATATAAGGTATTTAAAAAAATGAATTAAATAGTGAAATATTTCGCTCGGAAAGCTACAAATTAGGCCTATATATGGCCAAATTCGCGATGGTGGTTTAAAGATCTATGATTAAAGGATCCTTTTGCCCCAAGTAGAATACGTGTTTAGTACATTAATTCGGACTTATATCTTGGCCGTCGGCATGCATCAATACCATCTGAGGATTAGCTACATATTGGGCTCATATCTCTATGAGTGGGCTAAATAGTAAATTGTCAGATGATCTATGAGGGGTCCGTTTCAGAAAGAGTTGCGTTTATTAAACGAAAGTCAAAAAATCAATCGCGACGTCCAAAATACGCGCTATTGATTGGTTGAAAATCAAGTTACACTTGATTTTTAAGTTTGGTTACAATTCTCTTTTATTTATTTCCGCAACAAGCCCCTGTACTCGATCGTGGAGAGATCATACATAATAATGAATACACTGATCTCTCCACGAGATCAGTGATATGAAGTCCCGGAACCATACGAAAACCGTATTCAATTTATATTTAATACGAACAAAAAGAAGAAAAAGTAGGTCTACAAAAATAAAAAAAAATAACATCTAGTATTTTGTTTTATTCTGTATTTGATTTGAACTATTTTTTAAAGGATTTTCGTATACGGTGCCGGATCCCGTCAGTCTCTTTTGTGATCCAAAATTGGCAACAAACGTGTGTGGCGACGGACTCGACTGGCGTGAGAAATAAACTTGGTAAGAAATTTATCTTTCGCATTTACCATTTGGCAAATATGTTATGAGAAATCATCTGATGAAACACACAAATTATAGGTACCGGGTATGTCGATTTCATGTCTTTTAGTCGTTTTAAACTGGGCATTATCCTGGTTTAAAATTAAGACAATGATGGACGCGTCGGACGGAGTCGAGTCGACGATGTCGATGGACGCACTGCACTGCCACACACACAGTGCACATGCAGTGACAGACACGCGTGGCCTGGCTTGCACCACGACCATATTACTAGTCCATACTAGGCCTAGCTTAGACAGGAATATAACCGTCGTTTCTGGGACTTATTCAACAATATCTGACATTTCACTATCATCCCCATTCACCGACGGTAGCGTGTTAGTGTGAGCTTGCATGTGTTATCACATCCTCCGTAGTCCCTTTTGTCGATTAACTGTCCAGAAAATGCCAGACTCATTACATCGAATTAACGTATTGGTATGGTGCCTAATGGTGGTTACTTGGAATTGGATTCTAGCCTACGGCCTACCCCTGTTATCGACCACCTAATCTTCTAAGCATTGAATCTGCGAAAATATTCATCAATTTTACTCAGTTTTCGTTTCATTTGTGCAGAAAATTTAGCAGGTCAGATTCCCATGTTTCGCTCGGCGACTCCGATTCAATCCGTGTAATAATAGCAGTAGAGGCGCATGCATGGCCAATATTGGAGACTGTCTCCAATGTGGGAGATTATCTCCTATATCAGAGACTTTTGTGAAGAATTTGGGTATCCAATTTCAGAGACAGTCTCCAGTTTTGGAGACCAATTTCCTTTGTTTACATTTGCGGCAAAAGGATTAACTTGGCGGCAAATAAAAATGTGATAAGCAGATTCCTCATGAAAAAATCATGCTTTTGTTGGTGTTGTTTCTTTTGTCCTTTTGCAAAGCAAGTCTCCAATGTGGGAGATTGTCTCCCCTATTGGAGTCTCCCATATTGGCTGTGCGCCTCTACTGTAAGCCTCGACGAACAATGTATGCGACGATTTTCCATTTGCTCATTAGCACCCGTCTTTTGAAACCGACCACTGGCGGTACACTAAGTTTACGGCAGATTCTTGTCGTGGCGAAATATTTTTGTCTCCCTGCATAGCAGAGTGAGACTGTAGGCGCCGCTTTTCCGACGACGGCGGCGGCGGCGTCAACATCAAATCTTAACCTGAGGTTAAGTTTTTGAAATGACATAACTTAGAAAGTATATAGACCTAGTTCATGAAACTTGGCCATAAGGTTAATCAAGTATTACTGAACATCCTATTAGAGTTTCATGTCACATGACCAAGGTCAAAGGTCATTTAGGGTCAATGAACTTAGATCATGTTGGGGGAATCAACATTAAAATCTTAACCTGAGGTTAAGTTTTTGAAATGTCATCATAACTTAGGAAATATATGGACCTAGGTCATTAAACTTAGATATAAGGTTGATCAAGTATCACCAAACATCCTGCATGAGTTTCACATCACATGACCAAGGTTAAAAGGTTATTTGGGGTCAATGAACTTTGGCCGATTCGGGGGTATCTATTGAATTACAATCAAAACTAAAAGTTTTTGGATCTGATTCATGAAACTTGGACATAAAAGTAATCGAGTATCACTCAACATCCTGTGCAAGTTTCAGGTCACATGATCAAGGTCGAAGGTCATTTAGGGTCAATAAACTTTGGCAGAATAGGGGGTATTTGTTGAATTACCATCATAACTTTGAAAGTATGTTGGTCTAGTTCATAAAACTTGGACATAAGAGTAATCAAGTATCACTGAACATCCTGTGCACATTTTAGGTCACATGACCAAGGTCAAAGGTCAATGAACTTTGGCCATAATGGGGGTATCTGTTGTATTACCATCATAACTTTGCAAGTTTATTGATCTGTCTTTTGAAACTTGGACATAAGGGTAATTAAGTATCACTGAATATCCTGTGCAAGTTTCAGGTCACATGATCAAGGTCAAAGATCATGTGAGGTCAATGAATTTTGGCAACATTGGGGGTATTTGTTGAATTACCATTCTATCTCTGTAAGTGTATTGGTCTAGTTCATAAAACGTGGAAATAAGAGTAACCAAGTATCACTGAACATCTTGTGCGAGTTATAGTAGTTTTCAAAGTCAGCACTGCTGCTATGTTGAATCGCGTGATGCAGGTGAGACGGCCAGAGGCGTTCCACTTGTTACTCTTTCAATTCAGTTCTATGACGTCAACATGCTAAATGATCACCTCACTACTTCCACTGCGAGCTCCGGCGCATAATTTGACGACAGATATTTTGGTTTTTCAGCGAGGATTGGGTTTGGTCAATACAAGTTTGATTAATTCTACTAAATTTCTACCTTTTGTTGCTTCTTTTTTTCTCGTAAAATCAATTCTTATTGTTTCTATGGACACTGCGCCCACTCTCGCGTATCGTTTGTAATACGCAATAATTTTAACGCGCAAGGTGGTCGGTTTAAAAAGAGGTGGTTGATATATTGTAATCTCACCATACTACTAGTGTCTTGAATTTTTAAAGCAAATAAATAAATGTACAGAAAATGGATCAAAAGGTATGAAAATGGTACAGCGTTCTCGCCAGTGTATAACACGCATGGTGCAAACACCATGCGTGCGGAAATGGAGACCAAGTGGAACCATGCGTAAAATTTCAGCGACATGCGTGGAAAAATTAAATGGAAATATTCAGAAAAAAATAATACACTCCATGAACTCATCTTAGTGATAGCAACTTCATTTATCGGGTTGCGCCGAAGTCCCACCAACTTAAGACCACTTACAGGCCTACTACGGCTAGGAAAGTGGCAAGGCGCCCAGCTAGCTCGCGGCTGCTATTGCGGGCATATGACGGCACGGTACGGTCGTTCCGTTGACTATTCCCCCGTCTGCCCCGCACATCACACCGGCTATGCTCCATGACCTACCGGTAGCTGCGCTTACTGATATGATGGGAGTGGAACTTGGAATAAATGCATTGTATATACAAGGAACATGTACTTGTACTGTGTTTGTCATTTATCTCGCCCTCTATACACACAATGAACGAATAGCAAAGGAGTTGTACTGTGTTTGTCATTTTATCCCGCCCTCTCTGCACACAATGAACGAATAGCAAAGGAGTTTGAGAACTGTGCGTGACCGCTATGGTGCATGGATGTTAGGCCTGGGACGATTGTCATTTTTACCATTCAATTATTTCCTGAAAAAATAATCGAATGATTCGATTGTTCGTCGGGAATCAGGTCTTTTAAGTCACAATAGTTGACCTACTTTATGGTGAAATCTCCATCAAAGTCACATGTTTAGAATAAATGAAAGTAGGACCTTTTTCCCCTTCTCCATGATATTTATATCAAAAGAAACTACATGAAATGAGATTAAAACTTTCAGTTTATTCCAATGAAAATCCTTCCTAAATCCATGCTGGTACTCTGGTATTATGCATGCATCCCTCCAAGTGCCACACCCCTGCATATGAATGAATCAGCCCACATCAGCCAGTGCAAAGTCCAAATCCCAAAGATGTAAACAACTCATTCATGAACTATTCTTTGAGACTGACCCCAGGTGGAGCATTTCTTGAACAATTTCATCCCTTGCCCACACCATGTCCCCGCCCCCACTTGTGGCACTGCCCACGATTCTACACATGTATTTCAAAAAAATATTTTGCAAAATATTTAATTTGAAATACCTTATAAAATTACGATTTTTTTATCATTTGAACCTACATGTATAACTGGGTCTATTTTTGGAGACTAGTCGAGAAAGTACACGGCGGCGCATGTTGGAATGTAGTTTTCATTGTGTGAGGGGGATAGAAAAAAGGTTGAATTATTGTTTTGAAACAAAGGAATTCTCCGGCTCCCACCCTTATCTTTCTCTAGCTCTCCCTCACACACACACAGATGGGGGAGGGGTCAATTTATTTCTGAAGTCATGACCTCTCCTGATAAGGGAACCACTGCCTTCTTTGTTTCCCCAAAAGTTTCATTGGCTATCCGAAGGTCCAATCAGCTCAAGTGAGCTTGGTTGTGTGATTTCTTATTGTTTTGTGCACGCAGACAATGAACTCATTTTGTGTATCGAGGGCAAGGTTGGGTGGGATAAAAAAAAATTCGGAGCGCTTTCATGTTGGTGTGTAACTGTGAATGTAATACAATCATTGATTATTTTTGAAAAATTATCTCGGTAACATAATTTTTAAACCTGTATGAAGTGTCATCATTGTTTTATTGTCATTTTGTTATTATTACTTGGGTATTTGAGTTCTCCCAATGTCATAATCGGGATCTGCCGAACATTCGATTTGTGTAAATTTTGCTTATCGATTGGTGATTGGCGGCATGCCAATCGAACCATTTGATCAATCGATGTTTACTCCCAGGCCTAGCATTTATGTGCATTTGTGTGGGCTTAAAAATACGCCACAATGGGGCTCCCTTGGCGTCTCTATTTCATGAAAAGGCCGTCGCTTCCGGGAGGGGTGAACCCCCCCTCCCGCACCCACCCCCGGGAGTGGCAGCAAAAGTCCCCGACATGGGTGAATTTTTTTCTGGCGAGAACGCTGGGTACTTAACCAATGTTTTCTTGACTTGGTCTCGAGAATCACCCTCAAAATGGAGAGGGCGTCAAAAATTTACGAATGTGATATCGATATTGCTTTCGATATTATGCGATCTGCTCCACATGCGAGCTTATCCGCTACGATCACAGGTAGCAGATGACATTCGATATATCGAGACATTAAAAAGTTAATAACGATAATGACGTCATTCAAGATGGCAACTTGCAAGAAAAACCGTCAGCTCAGGTGAAAATGTCTTAAATGAAAGATTTCTCAATCATCCAGAGGATTTTTTTTAATAACTTCGGTCCAATGTACGCAATTACTTAAGTGATTTATATTTCCCTGATAATGGAAACCATGAAACTGTAAATTTTACAAGTTGAGAATTCTCTGAAAGTATTTCATTTGACAACTTGTAACTTAGTGTGGTAGAAGTCACAATACTCAAGTATATCTAAAGTTTTATGTCATAAGCCAAATCCCCCAATTACAGACTCTAACTAAACAAATTAATGACATGTTACGTATGGGACAGTTACATATGGGACATTTTGTCCCCATAGAGAAGTACACAATTTTACCCATAATTCAAAAAATTGAAATTATTTAAAATATGGAAATAACAAAAGAGTTTCTTTCTTTTAAAATGTTCTATTGAGACATATTTGATATGACTGAAAGGGAAATTAGCCATTTCAACATTTTTTTTCCTTTGCCCTTAACAAATAATAGAATTTAAAATTTGATTATAAACAATTATTATTACAATAATGATTATTTATAATTAATATTCAATTTCATTTGTTAAATAATTATATGATATTGACTGGAACATCAAATATGTCGCCTGCAAGAAAATCATTTTGGCCCAAGTCTTTAGACGAGGGCAATATGATTCTTTTCTGGGCGACATATTTGATGTTTCTTGAAAAAAGAGCCAGTCAATATTTTTACCTAAGGCTTTACAATGTGTAATTCAAGCTACTATTTGGAACAATTATATGCCTGTTTGCTCATCACTATTTCTGATTTCAGGTGTTTACCTAGTTGGTCTCGGATTGAAAGTAGAGAGTGAAATATGACTTTTATATATCTCCTAAACAGCCATGCGTTTTATGTTGGGCCCGCAAATAGGTGGTATCGTTACATTTGCACGACAAGCACAGAAATAATTAATGGTATAAAACTTGAAATACATGTGCTACATGGGTATATTTGGTATCATATTAAAGGGAATCTTTATACCAATTACTTGAAAGAAAAAGAAATACTGGAGATTACTTCATTTACCAGTAATTAGCAATTATGTAACATCAATTGGCCAATTTTGCATGGTGGTAGACGAGGGGAGCATAAATTTTCATTTCATTAAGAAACTAAATGTGTAACATCACAGTACCTAAATATGTAATAGTTTTGGGGCTCACTGGCTTATTCTTCAATCATAAGTGGGTCAGATTTGAACTTTAAAGTTTAAAGGATACCTAATTAAGCTAATTAGTATAATTAATTGATGTAAATCATGAAATTAACATGATTGAAATTTTGACTGTCTGATGTATAGGAAATGAGAGATAAAATATAGTTGTGGGTTACATGTACACCTTCAATAAAATTTAGAAGCTGCAAAAATTTCAAAAAGAAAAGCAAAAACTGATTTAAATGCTTCAGAGATAAATCAATCTATTGTTTTAATAATTATGACCTCATGGTTTCAATATTGACAGCGTAGACTGATAGTGATAACTTTGATGTGTCCGAATCTTCGGATTATTCTGGTAACATAACAGATAGCACATACACCCTTCATGCAATTAATTAATGAACTTGTTTGTTGCAATAAAGCCCTCATCTGATGCTATTTACTTTTTTTCTGTTAATGTTACGTCACACTGTGTCTATAAATCAGTAGAGGACACATGTATTTAGCTGGCACAAAATTGTTCAGAGAATATATTTCAAAATTATAAAAAGAATAAACAAAAAACTACTCGAGAATGAAACTGGTACAAAAATTAAAATAAACAGAGGCAAATGTACCCATAGAATATGTTCTATGCATAGACATTCAATTGACCCATTACCAAGAGACCATGTCCTGCAGAATGTTGAGCAAGAGGATATATTTAAAATATAACTCTAAAATAACATAATCAAAGTATTTTGCCAGGTGTATTGATTTATTTATAACATGTTAGTTGTTTTTGTTCACACTAAGTTTGAATAAGCTAAAGCAGTAATGAGAACTTTTCATTGTGCATTCACATTTTTCAGGGACTCAGTTTTATAATTATGAGGGGAGCAATAAATAGCTCTCCTAGATCTTTTAAGGAGAGCGGTAGAGGAGCACTGCAAAAAGCTCTTCTTCAACATACAAGGGGAGCTTTTTGTCCAATTAACAAAACAGATGGAAGAAATGTACTGGTATGTAATATAAAGTTACAATCAACAACCAAAGGAAGTATTTGTAATTGTTTTACAATGTTTTGTAATTAAATTGTGTCTTATCAAAACCTGTTGCGTTAGGTTTTGACTTTGGCTTAAAGTTAAGTCACTAACAATTTTTTTTTTCAGGGGCTCCATTTTAAATGCCATTTTTTTTTTGTATTTTGAGGAATACCTGTTCACTTATTAATGAATTATTACTTTTTGTTCAATATTGTATGATTTTTAAGTTATTTTTCATGCTTAGAATCTTGGATGTGGGTATGTGTGGGTGGATGTGTGTGTGGGTGAGTGCGTGTGTGTGTGACTGTGAGTTGGACTTGGATATACCTGTTCACTTATTAATGAATTATTACTTTTTGTTCAATATTGTATGATTTTTAAAGTTATTTTTCATGCTTAGAATCTTGGATGTGGGTATGTGTGGGTGTGTGTGGGTGAGTGCGTGTGTGTGTGACTGTGAGTTGGACTTGGATATACCTGTTCACTTATTAATGAATTATTACTTTTTGTTCAATATTGTATGATTTTTAAGTTATTTTTCATGCTTAGAATCTTGGATGTGGGTATGTGTGGGTGGATGTGTGTGTGGGTGAGTGCGTGTGTGTGTGACTGTGAGTTGGACTTGGATATACCTGTTCACTTATTAATGAATTATTACTTTTTGTTCAATATTGTATGATTTTTAAAGTTATTTTTCATGCTTAGAATCTTGGATGTGGGTATGTGTGGGTGGATGTGGGTGAGTGCGTGTGTGTGTGACTGTGAGTTGGACTTGGATATACCTGTTCACTTATTAATGAATTATTACTTTTTGTTCAATATTGTATGATTTTTAAAGTTATTTTTCATGCTTAAAATCTTGGATGTGGGTGTATGTGGGTGGATGTAGGTGTGTGTGGGTGAGTGCGTGTGTGTGTGACTGTGAGTTGGACTTGGATATAAATGAATTCAATATCTAATTTCTAGTCCATCTATTCCAGTACAATACCCTGTACTCAGCCATGTACATGTAATAAAGGCCCACATCCCCTAACTTTTCCTGAAGTTCTTTGAAAACGCAGATCTCCATGAAAATTTCATTTCTCTATTGGGGAGTCTAAATTCGATGAAAATGTATTCATTAAGAACTTAAATATACATGACAATGAAGAAATCATCAAACTTTATTGGCAGTTTTGAATAATATTCATGAAATGTAAACTCTGTCTGAAACAGAAAATCACCATCATTGAGGCCTTTACTGAGTGAATTGTCCCCCAGAGCTCTGGCAGAGCTCTAACTGGCTAGCTAGAAAAAGCGCCAATGCGTGAGCCTGCCGCCAGCCTTGTAAAATAGAAGGAGCTTTGTTTGATGATTTATTGTCTGATATAATACCTCATCCCCTAGAAAACGAAAATAAATTATTTTTTAGTTATAATTAATAAATAAGGTAACTTATTTTGGAAGTTAATAAGCCGTTTTGAAAAGCAAAGCCGAATGACAACTCACCAATGCTAGGTTACAAGTCTCAGGGATTTATTTCCTGTGTAATTCGAATTATTTAATCACAGAATCGTGATATATGTAGGGGAAACATGTGCATTCGAAATTGCACATGGTGGTAGTCATAATGGACCCCTATACATGCAACGGTTTCCCGACCGTTGCATTGATTTTTTTTTCCGTACTTGGTACCATGTGTGTGGAAATACGTGGTACAGAAAAATAACGCAACGTCGGAACTTGAAACTGCGCTACTTGCTATTTTTAAGGATTATTCATGACTTTGAGTGTTGGATTTTGGATGATTTTTAAATGGTAAGCGGAGCTCGAGCATATTGAGTTGCTATTCACTCGGCAATAAGCATGATTTTGGGTGATTTCGAGGGCGACTTTAGGCATTTTCGCGCAGGTCAACGATCGCGAGGCGCGCTATTCATCGCGCTACCAAAAATGGATTAAGGCGCGCATGTAGCGCGCGATCGCTCTCGCGCGCCTTAAAATCGAATCCCTGATTTTTCCTATATTTATATGTTAAACCTGACTCTCAATTGTCAACCTGTGGTCCACCAGTATTTGAGCCAAATCCTACGATTCGAGTCAAATGAAATCATTTTTGTCTCACCTGCGAAGCAAAGTGAGACTATAGGCGCCGCTTTTCCGACGGCGGCGGCGGCGGTGGCGGCGGCGGCGGCGGCGACGGCGGCGGCGGCGTCAACATCAAATCTTAACCTGAGGTTAAGTTTTTGAAATGATGTCATAACTTAGAAAGTATATGGACCTAGTTCATAAAACTTGGCCATAAGGTTAATCAAGTATTACTGAACATCCTATTAGAGTTTCATGTCACATGACCAAGGTCAAAGGTCATTTAGGGTCAATGAACTTAGACCATGTTGGAGGAATCAACATCGAAATCTTAACCTGAGGTTAAGTTTTTGAAATGTCATCATAACTTAGAAAATATATGGACCTAGTACATGAAACTTGAACATAAGGTTAATCAAGTATCACTGAACATCCTGCATGAGTTTCACGTCACATGACCAAGGTCAAAGGTCATTTAGGGTCAATGAACTTTGGCCGAATTGGGGATATCTGTTGAATTCCCATCATAACTTTGAAAGTTTATGGATCTGATTAATGAAACTTGGACATAATAGTAATCAAGCATCACTGAACATTTTGTGCAAGTTTCAGGTCTCATGATTAAGGTCAAAGGTCATTTAGGGTCAATGAACTTTGGCCGAATCGGGGGTATCTGTTGAATTACCATCATAACTTTGAAAGTTTATTGGTCTAGTTCATTGAACTTGGACATTAGAGTAATCAAGTATCACTGAACATCCTGTGCTCATTTCAGGTCACATGACCAAGGTCAAAGGTCAATGAACTTTGGCCGAATTGGGTGTATCTGTTGAATTACCATCATAACTTTGAATGTTTATGGATCTGATTCATGAAACTTGTACATAAGAGTAATCAAGTATCACTGAACATCCTGTGCGAGTTTCAGGTCACATGATCAAGGTCAAAGGTCATGTAAGGTCAATGAACTTTGGCCATGTTGGGGTTTTTTGTTGAATAACCATCATATCTCTGTAATTTTATTGGTCTAGTTCATAAAAAGTGGTCTAGTTCATTAAACTTGGACATAAGAGTAACCATGTATCACTGAACATCTTGTGCGAGTTAGAGTAGTATTCATAGTCAGCACTGCTGCTATATTGAACCGCGTGATGCAGGTGAGACGGCCAGAGGCATTCCACTTGTTTACTCATAATAACCACAGTAAATATACTGGTTAGTGTTTGCAAATGTAATTATGCAACTAAAGGCAAGACTAATTAATATTTTAGGGGTAAATTCAAGTATTGATACATATTTAACCAAAAAATTGTGATGTGAAAGTTGGTCTTAAAAGATGATTGCTCCCAGTTATTTTGGCAGAGTTATCCCCAACAAGTTATATATCACTGGAAAGGTCTCACTCTAGAGAGTTGAAATATGCATGTTATTTCTCTATAGGGTGTAAAGTTTTTCTGATTCTCAGATTTATTGGGAAGTACATTTTTTTCACAGTTTTCCACATATTTTGACCTTTAACTTTTTATGACATTACCCTATGCCTTTCTGATTGCATTTTTGAATTCCTCAGACAATTTCCTTTCAGAATATATATACTTAGTTTTATGGATATAGGATGTCAAACATGAGAGAAAAATACAATTGTATAAAATGGTGCGATTTTGGAGGAAAATTTGAGTTGTAACGGAAATGGGCCCAACTCAAAACGCATGGCCAAAATGCCTTGTGTAGGTAATAATTTATAAGCAGATATCAAGCTTATCAAGGAATACATGCCATTTGAATGATCTCATATCGTCATGATTCGAGCCCAGTCGTGTCAGCAGCACCTTACTTCGCTGATACCTGGCATGGCCTGGCTGATGTTTTGCTTCCAGTACTAATGATAATCTCAAAGTCTCAAAATAACCAATTTGATGGTCCAAAATTCATCAATACTCATTAGCATACGTGTACTGTAGTACCTATAATGTATACAGGCCTAATCGACTCGCTGTGCATTACTGCACGAGCCTGCTTGGTAGGGTAGGATATTTTGCTCATTTTTTTATGATAACCTTATAAATGAAAGCCATCCATGGATGAAATTATAAGCTGAAGTTATTGACTTAAAATCTCGAAAATGACTTCATTTTTAAACATCACTTGATATCTAAAACCCTTGCTGAATCACATTACTTGAAGCCGGTATTCCGGCTTTTGGGGTTCAAAGGGTTAAAAAGTCATTCCTTTAAACAGACTTATTTCAGCTGTTTTCAGGAAATTGCAGATTTCATTTTATCTGACCCATTCAAAATATTTCAAATGATTATTAAGATTTGACATAAAAAAAATTAAATTTCTTTTTTTTTGTTGTTGTTGACTGGTTGACATCCACTTTGCTACCTGTGTTCCACCATGTTGAAAGTGTAAAGCCTATGTTTTCCTGGTTTTGGGGGTCTCGATTCTTTAAAAGTCTGAGTGAATTTTTTTTTTCTTGATACTGTTTTTTGCTTTCTGACTAATTCTCCCAAGGATTTAAGTCGTAATTGGTTTGGTTATTTTTTTGTGCAGTGATCATCAAGATGACTGAAGGAGAGACCACTACAGAGACCCCGACCTCGGGAGCAGAGCCAGTTGATGAGGAGGTTCTGACAAGATTTGAGGAGATGTTTGCCTCTAGATTCACAGATGCAGATGAAATGTTCCAAGAATACATGAATACAAACAAAGAAGAACGAGTTCCACCTATCTTAAACCATTACCAAGTCATGAAGCCCAGAAATCAAAGGTACTGTAATTTTTCCTGTCCAAATGTTTTGAATTAATGAAAATTTAAAGTTTGATATCAACTAAATTTGAAGATTAGAATGTATAGCATTTGGTTGCATGTTGTGAGCTGGTACCTTAAAATGAGTGGCAGAGTTACACTTTTAAAAATGTTGACAACAAATAATGTAGTTCCTCACCCCCAGTCAGACCGCAGGTCCCTATGCTAATGAGCAAAAAGGCCAGATTCATCCAAATCATCTCGTAGCTGAATCCTCCTCCTTGCAAAATCTCGTGATTCGTGAGATTTTCTTTCTCTAAGAATGTACCTGTTTTAACCTCAAGTTAAATGAAATATTATTGCACCATCAGATAGAGTAAAAGTTACTCTTTCATATTGGTCATTTATATTGTATACAATATTTTGTTAAATAAGTAAATTTCTGGCCTGAAAGTGTGCCTTAAAAACTGAATTTTCTTCCTCTGTTTTCTTTTGCAAATTGTGCAAAACTTTTATTTTGAGCCTCAATGATACCTATATCACCATAAAGCTGAACTTCTGTACTTTTTCACAATGCCACTCTTGATATGCGGCACCTTTTAATCGGGTCAAGATCGCACTTTTCCCACCTAGGTACAAGACAAGATTTCTGAAATTTTGTACTTGCATGAAATCCAGAGTCCTGATTGGCTGGATAGGGTTCACAGAATAACAGGCACGGGGTATTTGAGGAGATTACCACATGGGAAGTGTCACCTTCCCACGAACCCAGGCACTGGAACTAGGCCTGTTTCGGGTACACGGGTACACGCACTGTCAAGTCAGTGCACGTGTACTAAATTCCATCACCGTGTACACGGTAGCATCTGCATAAAGCTTGCATGGGACTACAAAGTCAGTGAACAAGCTCACAGCCTCACATTAAATCTTAGTCCTCAGACACTGTACATGTTTTAATCACTAATATGCCAATATATTTCAATTAATCTTGAGTGAGTTCACTTCCAAAATCGCCGATTTAATCCACATTCATTCTTGAGACTCGAGTTTTTGTATCACGAAATGGGTCTGCTCCGGTCTCGAAAGCTCAAAAGCGTTGCTCAATCACACTCTGGGCCAATTTGAAAATCACCAATTGCGACAACGATCATTGCTATAACTTACGTGTTATACGCTCGTACAGATGTGCTACAAGCCTACAAACATACGCTCCTCAAATTGGCAACAAAATAATGAAAATCAATCGATAATTTCAGTTACACTTAATTCTGCAGCGATCTGTGCATGCATGTACGGTACAGTATACAAAATGCGCATCCAACGAGCGTCGGCGCTAGCTAGGGCCCTGCACTGATTTTATTATGAATTCTTTATTAATTTAATGCACTGCTAAGCTGAGTAAACTTTTAATTTGCACCAATTTTTGTGGATTGATACTTCAAACTTCTCAGGTAAGCTTTAAAACAGTGACTTAGGCTATATATAGACCCCTTTTTATGACATGTTGATGCGGGTCCGTGTCGACATGAAAACATAACTCGCTCTCAGTGTTTACTACGTGTAGACGTGTACACGACCGAAAAACATGCCGTGTACACATGCATCAAAAATGGACTTTCAAAACGGGCCTAACTGGAACCGTTGGAATTTGCCACTGGGTGGTCTCTTTGACCAATCAGAGTGCAGTATTCTTGTTTTCAAACTGATTTATGTACTTGGCAAATGAAAAGTGTGATCTTGACCCGATTAAACCACTTCTTATTTTGAAACCTATATCATTTGAAAGCATACATATTCAGCTTTATCATGATATAAAAATCATTTGGGCTCAAACATAAATAAAGTGTGAAAATAGCAGCTTTTGTCAGGTGAAAATATTCATTTTGTAGCATATTTTAGATCAAAATTTTAACCTATATTACAAAATCTTTGAATAAATCCAAACACATGACCTGAAAGAATGATTCTTCTTCTTTACAATGGTACCAAATTCATGAAATTCGATGCACAATTAGAGCAGCAATGACCGAATGAAAAGAGGTATTTTGGTCAACGACTCAAGTCAAGAATATCACTTGGATGAAAGAAGCCACTTTCTTGGGACCTGCAGTCTGACTGCCCCCTTTTTCTATCAACCCTGTTGAGCTCTCATTTTAAAGTAAAAGCTATCTCCACTAGCGTTGAAAATATTATTCAGAATAAGTAATAAAGCTAATAGTAAACAATGGCAGCAGTGTGTATGACATCAAGATAGGGTGGTGGAGCAGATGGAGAAGGAGCAGACCAGACAAATTGGGAAATATATACCTGTTAGGTTGGAGTCAAAACATTTTTATTTACTGGGGACCGTCAGTAGTGATTAAGCAGGAAAACAGATAAGAAAAAAAAACAAGAAATTTGTCATCAAAGACTGAATATACATGTAGGCCAGTTTTAGACCTATATTTCCTTCTCTAGTTGTCCATATGAAAAGTTTCACATGATTCAATATTTCAAAGTAGAAACTTTTCAACCAAGTAAAACTATGAAAATAAGGGTACTGTACCGAGCAGGATTTCTCAATTTTCTCGAGCAGATGAATTCATTAGCCTGTTGCGTCATGTTGCGTGAGCGCAGCTATTTTGTTCAGCCTCTTTAGAGTCAGTCCAACTACTTGTGTCAATTTGTCAAGTGGCTTTTTTTTTTACAAGTTCAAACTACATGCACGAATACGGGTACAAGAAGAAGCTCTGAAGACATATGGGTCATTCCATGGGGTTGGGGCAAAAATTGTGACATCAGGGTCAAAAAATAGAAATGTAATAAATGAAATGTTTTATTTCTTATATGTTTCATGGGACAATCCTTCAACTAAATCCACTTACAGGCATTTCATACCACCCTGCATATTGGAGTAAACTGAGAAATAAGATTTGACAAAATACCACCGTTACATGGACATCATTTATCATCCTTACTAAGACTATGCTCTCCCACTGTCAAAATAAAGGGGTTGATCTCCATTACTCTTGATAAATATTTTGCTAACAACATTGTTAGTCACTTTATTCCACACTTTTCAACATGGCATATATATTTTGAAAGATTTAGCATCAATAAATGGAACTTGATGCTCTGTGTGTATACCAGTGCCATGTTCTGTGTCGTTCTTTTTTCTCACCAGTCTAGAAAATTGAATTTATGATGGCATGTAGAACTAAATAGTTGAGAGAAGTCATGCCTCAACAGAATGGATTATTCTCTTTGGAAAAACTAAACTACTCTTTCTGGCATAACCTTCTATTTTTAGTGTTACCACCGTTACATGGACATCATGTCTCAGTAACAGAGGTATACTTAGAAGCAATGTTAAGTTAATGTCCATTAATGGCCATTACACACCAAATTCCACTTCATGCCTTAGAATATTTGCACAAGATCAATTGATTACACTAAAGAAAAACATTTTGCATGTCAAATTCTTTGCAAATAAAAGCAAATTAAATTAGAGTTTAAACAAGGAAAAATGTACAAAATTATTGACAAATTATATTTAAAATCATACTACGATAATCCTCAAGTTTCCACTTCCGTCTACCTCTGGAAACATTTACGTTTCTGCCTAAAGGAAAAAACAAAACAGTGCTATCTTATGATCTCCAATTCTTTTTACTTTAAAATAACTCCTTCAAGATATTACTTTCAAATGTACATACAGTACCACCGTTACATGGACATCATGTCTCAGTAACAGAGGTATACTTTGAAGCATTGCTAAGTTAAGGTCCATTAATGGCCATTAAACACCAAATTCCACTTCATGCCTTAGAATATTTGCACAAGATCAATTGATTATACTAAAAAACATTTTTCATGTCAAATTCTTTGCAAATAAAAGCAATTTAGATTAGAGTTTAAACAAGGAAAAATGTACAAAATTATTGATAAATTTATATTTAAAATAATACTAACGTAATCCTCAAGGTTCCACTTCCGTCTATCTCTGGAAACAAATGTTTCTGTCTAAAGGGGAAAAACAAAAGAGTGCTAGCTTATGATCTCCAAATCTTTATTACTTTAAAATATCTCCTTCACGATATTACTTTCAAATGTACATACCTCCGTTACATGGACATCATGTCCTTGTAATGATCATATTGAATAGTATTACATGTACTTGCCATTCTTTTAGTATCAACACACTAATGCGAGTTAACTCATCTTACTCAAGTGTAGAAATACAACATCTACAGGCAAGCTTCTAAAATGCATCAATGAACAGGTAAAATGTTTTTTTTTATTCATACATGTACACGATTATAATTTTGATACCTTTGATACAATACTCGGGTGAAAAATATGTAGGAAAAAGTACTAGTTTAGTTCTTCTAAGCTACATGTATGGTTTTTCAAGACAAAACAACACAAAGTTGGCATGCAATTCATGGACAATGTATTAATACCTTACACATATAACTTGTTCAATTTGTTTACTCTAACTTATTTTACCTCAGTTACATGTACATGGTAATGTAGTTCTAAGTGACATTAATTAAAATATAATCATGTCATCACTGGAATAAATGCATTGGATAAAACAGTAAGTTCCAGCATGCCAAAAGGACAATTGTAAAGTACTTAGTGGACAAATTGAATAAAAAAAAAACTTACATCTGTTGTTTGAACATAGAGTCGTGAACAAGAAAGTAAAATGTACTATTTCTACTAAGCTATTCTAATAAATGTTCAAGAATAACACTGCAAACTACAATCTTTTCCTTTGGTTAAAAACTCTATGGTAAACTTCTTACTGGCAAATGCAAAAAAAAGTATTACACTGTACACTAAACCTGACAATAAGAAATAACATGCAATATTTCTCTCTGCATTCAGGTTACAAGTTTATGAACTTCAAGATGATCGGTGACCCAATGACAACTGTGTGGAAGAGGACTCTGTCAATGTCACAAAATAGATACAGGTAGAATTGTGCCTCGCCATCAGGCCAGGAGTACAGGTCACCAGATTGACACTTCATGTACTGAAGATATATAATTTTACCTTCAACAGAGGCTACCTGTAGTTATTTGAGAAAAATAGTATTTGGAAGTTTGACTATTTTTTTACACAATTCAAATTATTACAATTTAATCAACAAAACTTGCTGGATTGTTTCCACGATATTTTATATTATTATATGAAATCATTTACTCATGTACATGTCTTGACATTTTCTCATTAAAGTAAGGGGGGTGGATTACTAGGGCAATGACAAGGAATCTGATCTGTTCTTGCAAAATACACCCTCACTTTGTATTTTTTTCATAGCAATTAGAATTCATCATTTCCTAGTTCATAGATTAAATATAAAGTTATGTTTTATACAAGGTTTTTGTATTTGCTTTCTTGTGTTCTACTTTGTTTTCACAATACAATTACTTGCCCATTACCGGTACCTTTTCATAAATTATCTTTACTTTAATTTCGTTTCTCAATGGATGAATTTAATCTAAGTTTATTCTGCATTATAATCTAGGGTGGTTATCTCGACAATTCCATTTAGTTTTGTATGACCATCCTATTTAATTTTCAACTATGAAGTTTAATTGTTCAAGCAATTACATAATATATTTGTTTTATTGGAATTAAATGAATTAATGGAATTCAAATGTGCAATTTACCTTCTGATACAGCAAATAAACTCTTGTGAAACAAACTCGATTGTGTCACTTTTTCTTTTCTTCGCTTGTACATGTTTTTAAAATGTCGTTATATTGCAATAAAAAAATCACATTGAAAACAATCACAAAGGCTTTTGCTTTCTGACAAAACAAATACCCACCCCCTCTCCTAACAATTGAATAAATATAAATTAAAATACGATTGAAAAAAATCCTCAACTGAATATATAGAAATAAAAAAATACAATTGAAAAAACGGAGAAAGAAATGAGGGAAAAAGAATGAGTGCTGAAAAGTATACCAACATTCAACAAGATGAAAAGTTTGGGGAAGGTTAAGCCTATAGCTAAGAATTACTAGTAATTGAATTATTCCCATGCTTCATCATACACAAAGCCCATCTACTATGTGTAGGGGGGGGGTAGTAACAGAAAAATTATTTTGCCCCTCCCCCCTCCTTTCGGGCTGGGATCAGCTGACAAGGGGGGGGGGTCTGCCTCCCCGTGGCACCGCCACTGGTTCTAAATTCTCATTTTTTTTGCAAATTCAAATTTGATCATCAGGTCTTTGATACCCATATTACCTAGAATCAGTAGGAGCCAATTTAAACAAGGAGAAATTTTGTACCAAATTTGAGATGTCACCTTCATGATCATCAGTGAAAGAGCTGTTTCTGAGTATCCATTGGCCTATTGAATCAACATATTTTTGTGTAAAAAAATCAACTAAATTACGATTGAATCATGTCAGCTACCATTCAAAACATGTTTGCACGGAATCACATCAATAAAAGCATTATTTTCTTTGGAACCATTCAGCAAATCTGGAACAAACACGGCAATGTCTCAATCACATATTTCACTTACACGAGAAGCTACATGTGGGACCGAAGTGAAAGATGATGGAAAATTAGCGAGATTTTTCAAACTTAAAAACACTTTCTGCATGGTAATACAGTTCCACATTTTAAAGATAAGGTTTAACTAGTTTCAAAATACGAGTATCGGGATAAATCTCCGTACTTACGTCGCTTTGAAAGGGAAAACATCGTGGATATCCAATCCACCGTTACAAAGACATTGCAGGAATATTCCCAATTGCAATGCTTCAAAACGCCCGCTATCATAGCTGTTCATGTGCATGTGGATTTCGGCTAACAACCCGTCCGTCTGATACAACGACGGTCTCTTCTCCGGTGTCTCCTTACATACGAGATGAAATGTGATCCACCGTTACAAATTTGGCCCGGACATCGCCCAAAACATAGGCGACTCTCGATTAATTTAGATGACATTACCATAGGTTTTCAAAGCTAATCTTTTGATTAACAGTTGCTTACTGCCTGCCCTTTATTTCTGACACATAATTTTGGAAAAAATGATTTCTGATTTTTAGATATTAACCACATTACCGCCGTTACAGAAAAAATAAACGAGGACATCGCATGTAACGGTGGTATGCCGATTTGTAGGAATGATTTATGATATGAAGTCTCTTTTCATTTGCTATCCCATTACTGTTTTGTTATTAAACAAATGTTGCTTTATCAATCATGGCCATTTGAATTTGACTAAGTCTATCTTTTGATTAGATATCTTCAACTGAAAATGACCATTTTGGATGTCACACTTGGTACCCCAAAAAAGAGTCTGGACATCATCATTTAAAGTCTCACCATCAATAATATTTGCAGTTCAACATTTTTATTTCTGCATCAAGTAATTGCTTACATAACTGCCTTCCAACAAAACCACATTGCAACATCAAAACACCAAACACATTTTCAGGATAAAGCTAACAGTTCATAAGGAACACAAAAAAGTGCTGTTGCCCCAACCCCGTGGAATGACCCATATATAAATGTACATGTACATGGACTTCATAGGGGCGCACAGTGCACGAGGTGGCCAGTGATATTGTGGCCTTGAATACCCTAGATGATATTGTGTCCAATATCCCCTATCATGATATAAAGAATTTTAATGTATTGCAGACAAGCAATCAACCTTGGATGCCATACCAACTCACCAGCATTGTAGGGAAGGGTAATAAAACTCATATTTTTAGTCTTGGCTGAAAAGTGGTATATGAAGTTGAACGTGTCATGCTTGATGAAAACTTCACTGTAATTGCTGTGTATATAATATTAAGGTTTCACCAGCTGGTGATAATCAAGTACCAAAATACGCAATCAACCATCGTTATCATCCAATATATGTGCATTGCAAATCTTGCAGGACAAACTTTTTTCTCAGTTTTTGCCCAATACTTATGAGGCTTGGTCCACACATCGGTCTTGGGAGTGGATAGTGCAAAACATTTCATATGTGTCAGAAATTGTGATGTTGCCATGGTTATTATAATGGACTATGTATTAAATTATTTTTTTCTCACATTAGGTCATCTTGGTAGTGTAGGGCTGTGTTATTGTTTGGTTTGCTTTTGTTTTAATCATTTACTTTTAAATAAGAATGCTGCTTGGCCCTATGATAAATATTGCAATATTCGTGATATTTTTTGCAGAGGATTCGGTCGTGGCGGCTACAACAACAGGCGAGGAATGAAACGTCCATATGATGGTCGCGATGAATGGTACGGTAACGACGGCAGAGGGAGATGGCATCAAGAGAACTACAACAGACAAGGTGGTGGATGGGGCGGTGGTTACAACAGAGGAGGCTACGGTGGAGGAGGGTACGGTAACCAAGGAGGTTACGGATATAACCAAGGGTATGGAAACCAGAGGTATGGTAGGGGAGGGTATGGTGGTGGTGGTGGAGGAGGTGGATATGGGGGAAGGGGAGGATATGGAGGCGGCTACGGCGGCGGAAGGGGTGGATACCAAGGTGGTTATCAGCAACAGGACAGATCATGGGGTGGCAACCGTGGTGGAAGGTTCCAAAGAGGAGGTGGACAACAGAGGAAGTGGGAAGATTATTGATTTTTAATGTAGGAATCCTTTGTCATTTTTCCCCCTTTTTCGGGGGGGGGGGGGGGGGGGTCTGAGGAATAGTTGGCTTGTGATTGTACATGTATAATAAAACCGAAAATAGAACCGTAATGGTGGTCATATAATGGCCTAACACTGAGCATGTCACCAAGAATGTATCGCTTTTAATGTGACAGTGACAAATTAGTTGTCTTTAAAAAAGTTAAAGATCTTAGATGTTGAGGAGAGAGGGAAAATGCCATGGCAGTAATAACAGTTTGTCTTTTGTGATGCTGGTTTTACTTTTAAATTAACACTTTAATGCTTTCCTTTATGGAGACAGTTCACATGTAGATGTGGTCTGGATACCAAGTGAGAAAATTTTCTGGTCATTAAACTTCTCTGCAAAGTTTAGACAAGATCTTGTTACTCCAGTGATTAAATATAGGACTAGGAAGGTTGTCATCTGTATTAGGTTTGAGACAAGGACTCTGATAGTTATACTTACAATGTGGTTATGCTCGATTTGTCATTACATGTAAACTGCAGGTGTTGGGTCTCTGTGAGTCTGAGATAATATTACATATTTTCAATGGAAACTGTCCAGTTGTGAAATTTAAAAATGCATGCATTTTCTCACCAAAAAGTGTAAAGAAGGTTTTGTTAGGAAACAGTGTCCATTAATTTAAGCATGATTTATCCCATATTTGCAATATTTTACTGCACTGTTTATTGCTTGATGTTTAAATGTTGATTGGTATGTTACACAGAAAAAAAACCCAAGAAGCCCATCGGAATGAAATTGAAATAGCTACAACATTTGAACCTTAGTCAACATTTTGTAGCATACTCATTACTGTGAGAAAAGCTCTCAATAGAAAATACCATGATGTCCACATTATACATGATCTTCCTGAGGCTTAGAAAAGAACCAAATCTTGTATTTGTATGTTTAACACATTTTTAAAAATCCAATCCTATTTATTCTACTTCATTAATGTACATGTATTATGATAAAAAAATGTCTGTATTTTAAACATGTATTCTGATCGTGTAAGAAACTTAATTTAGTGTTATGTACATTGAGGAAAATGTCTGTGGTTGTCTACTTTTTAAATGCAAATTTTTTTACAATAATCAGCACTTTAAGATAGGACCTGCATTTTATTTCTGGGTAAAATAGTGCAGTTGATATGTATAGTATCTACTGTATGTATGCATACTTTAATATTTTCCCCAGAATGGCATTATAAGATGAGCCAGTTCAATACATGTATTTTTCTTGGATAATTCTTGATTTCATCCTATGTAACATCCGACAAAGTTAGGAATTATCCAAGAAACGTTAGTACAATGTAGCAGGCCTCTACATAGACATTGAGCATTCAGCTCATTTTTTCTTCAGTTTTGAGAAATGCATGTCATAAAAATTTTCCTTTACTTTTTTCAGTATCACATTAGAGGTGTATCAAGAAATGCAGTCCCCAAAGTCTGCTGATTTGTGAAATAATTTGCATTCTTTTACGTATTCCACATAATTTTTGTTTACATATATGTTTTATTTTGAACATGTCAACCTGGATGCAAATGAATGTACACCATCTTAATTACATGGCACAGTTTATTATTACTGAATGAGAAACAATGTGCTATAGCTTAATTTCATTTCAATTCTAAACGTTTGCTTGTTGTCCAGTCAGTTTAATGAGGTTGATTTTAATGGTTTCTGTGTACGTGTTTAAATATCACAATGCTTTATGTAAACTTTCTATTATCTTCATCAAAAGACATGTGAAATCAAACATATCATGAAGGCTAGCACAAGCCTTTGATCATGTTGATCATGTTAGTCACTTTTTAATATACATCTTACGATGCATTTTGTAATTTACATGTTTATTTTTTATTAAAAGGGTCAATATACATTGTAATCAATCACAAGTGGTTGCAACAGAGGTTACAGAATCAATCGTAAATCTTTCACAAGAGGGATCAGTAGTACATGTAAGATGTCCATCTTTAAGAGAAACAATTTGTTTTGTGAAACGTAGTTGCAAATACCCAATAATTTACTTTTCCATTACAACTTCAATATAGCAAAGAGTACATGTACTTTTCAGCCACATTCCTGGTTATTTTGAATTGTTAGAAATTGATGAATAAAAGAAGTTTTTGATTAATGAAAAGTATTGTTTGCATTGTAAATCCATTATTGATGTATTGATATTGACAGAGCTTAATAAGACCCTATGTTTTCCCGATGGTGGTAGTCCTATCCAAATCAGAGAAAAATTAAAGGGACTGTAAATTGAGTTGAATTTTCTTCAAATTGAATTTTCAAGTCTCATGACTGCATTTGTGCATAATAGAGGGATGGTACAGGCTGGAGATATTTATATTTCAATAAATATAGTAAAATTCACAAAGCAAAATGCTGAAAATTTCATCAAAACTGGATATCAAATAACGATGTTATTGAATTTTAAAGATTTGCATTATTCTGGTGAAACAGTTACTTCTAGGCATGCCTTCATGAATATTCATTAGGTAGGGCCTGATGATGTCCTATCACCACTTGTTCTTTTGTATTTTATTATATAAAAGTAGGTTTATTCAAAAATTTTCTACCAAGAACTAAAACAATTGGATTGACAACTGATTAAGAGCATTAGTTATTTAGTGCTGCAACTTATATCATCATAATGGAGAAACACATTTACTCATGTATGAAAAAATGAAACAATTATGATTTCATGTATTAACATAAGAAAAAGGAAAGTGGGCATATGACATTAGCCCACCTAATAAATTTTCATGACGATGTGCATGTAATTGTTTTCACAAAATATTGATGAATTTTAAAATTCCATAACTTTGTTAGTTGTTATCCAATTTTGATGAAACTTTCAGCAATTGCTCCGTAAATTTCACTCTATTTATTTAGATATAAATATTTTCGGCCCGGACCATCTCTTTAATGTGCAGAGGCAGTCGTTGCTCCATGTTAATGAATCATAGTCTGTTTATAGTTTTGAAAAGAAATTTGTTGGACTAATAATCTAACTTAACCCAAGTGAGGTGATTAAACCATTTCATGGATTCCTTAAAATGCAATATAACCTCATGATGAATACCACATAAACATTTTGGTACCGATGTACAGCATTTTCATTTTTAGCTCATCCGGCCCAAAGGGCCAAATGAGCTTATGCCGTGGCGTAGTGTCTGTCGTCCGTCCACAATTTCAAAATGCTACTTCCTCGCCATTTCAAGTCCGATTTCAATTCTGTTTGCTTTATGTGATAGCACTAGGTAGGGGATTCAAAACTTCTAGACAGAATTTTGAAATTCATTAAATATGCTAATTTATGCACATTTTTCAAAATTCACAAAAAATGCTTCTTTATTTGTTGACCAATTTTGAATAGTATCTGGTAGAGCTTCATGAGGTTCACCAAATTTCTACACAGAATTATGAAATTTTGAACGTAACAATTTCTATGCTAATTTATGCAAAATTAAAAATTCACTTGAAATGCTTTTTCTTCTTTAATTGTTGACCGATTTTGATTTTTTTCTTCCATCTGGTACAACTTCATGAGGTTCACCAAATTTCTACACAGAATTTTGAAAGTTTCAGTAGAAAATTGTTTATGCTCATTTATGTGAAATTTATTCAGAAATCACAGAAAATGCCTCTTTATTTGTTGACAGATATTTTTTTCTTACATCTGGTAGAATTTCATGAGGTTCACCAAACATCTACACAGAATTTTGAAATTTTCAGTATAAAATTACTCATGCTAATTTATGCGAAATCGATTCATAAATCACAGAAAATGCCTCTCTTTATTTGTTGACAGATTTTGATTTTTTTTCTTCCATCTGGTAGAGCTGCATGAGGTTCACCAAACTTGTACACAAATTTTGAAATTTTGTCTGGAAAATTACTTATGCTAATTTATGTAAAATTTGTTCATAAATCAGAAAAAATGTTTTTCTTCTTCATTTGTTGATCAATTTCAATTTTGTTTGCTTTATATGATAGCTCGAGGTGGTGATACAAAATTTTAACACAGAATTTTGAAATTCATTAAATAGGCTAATTTATTCATACATTTTCATAAGTCACAAAAATTACTTATTTATTCGTTGAGTGATTTTGATTATTTTTGTTCCATCTGAGAGCTACATGAGGTTCACCCAAGGTTCTACACAGAGTTAAGAAATTTTGACTAGAAAGTTATTTATGCTTAGTTTATATGAAATTTATTCATAGATCACAAAAAATGCTTCTATGTCATTTCTTCAATTTAAATTCTATATCCTCAATTTATGTCACCAATACAATGCACTACATTGTCAACTGTGCTGAAATTAAAATTGTGGTAAATTTCGTTGCGAGATGCCGGATGAGCTCCACATCATCGGTGTGCTAGTTGATGTACATGTATGTAGTCCTACGCTGAAAAGAACCATTGGAGATAAAATGCCGTTTTTGAAGTCAAACACAGACTTTCATGATTGGACGCAGAGCCCTTCAACCATGGTCATACATCTCCATGCATAGAACACTTGGCTAGGCATCTTTGAGTTAGAAATTTTGTCAAATTTTGTGCAATTTTTTTTTTGTTTTGAACACAGCTTTCCATGCGATTTGATTCTCCATTTAAAGGGGAATCCAACCCAAATAAAAACTTGTTTTTATAAGGAAAAGAAAAATCAGACAAGTTGATAGGTGAAAGTTTGAACAATATTGGACAAGCAAAAAGAAAGATATGAATTTTTAAAAGTTGTAAATATTGGTAATCACTATACCCATGGAGATTTCAAATTGGCCGCATATGGGATGTCATAGTGATGTAAGGCAAGGACTACTCTTCCATGTACTCCAATACATATTATGGCTAAAATGTCATTTTTCCCAAGTTTTATTTCAAATTATATTTTTCTTTCATGAGGACATAAAACAATATAAAACATGGGTTATATTTAGATTACTGCCCCGGGGGAATGGGTACTTAGGAGAAAACCACAAATCCCTGATAATAAAGTCCTTGCCCCTTGTTAGGCCTACCCCTTGCCATAATTTACTTACCCAGTTGCCGATTTGAAATCTACATAGTATTAGTGATCTCAATTTTAAAGCAGCCATAACTTTCTTATTGCTTGTCCAATTTCTTTCAAACTTTCACCATTCTATTTAATTTATTTTTCTCCTTCCCAACACAACATTTAATGGCCAAGGCTGGATTCCCCTTTAAGTGGAAGATTGGTAAATAAAATGAAGATTTAGCGATGATAAAAAATTCACCGAGATATTGATTTTTACTTAATTACATCACATTTATGCAGCTGAGATATTCAATTAAATGCTTTTTTCTCAGAAAATTGAAAATGATTTTACATTTACTCGATACACATGGCATGGCGTACAAATGGGGCCATAGACCCCAAGATCTTCATGACCAAGAAAAAAAATGGGAAAAGGGGGAAATATGTTTCCTGAAAATTATGTAAAAAACTATCACAAATTAGATTTAAGTCCCGCCTGCATAGCAGAGCGAGACTACAGGCACCGCTTTTCCGACGGCGGCGGTGTGTGGAACCGTCTTATGTGCAACGCCGGGATATGTGCAAAATTTCGCCGGGATTTGTGCAAACAACGGTTATTTGTGCAAACGCCATGCCGGGAAATGTGCAAATCTGTCAAAATTTATCAACAGCATCTGTACAAACGTGACGACGGGATATGTACACATGAACAATTTTCACGGGAAATGTGCAAACCTCCGGGATATGTGCAAATCACTGTTTTGTCTCACGTGCATAGCAGAGAGAGACTATAGGCGCCGCTTTTCCGACGGCGGCGGCGTCAACATCAAATCTTAACCTAAGGTTAAGTTTTTGAAATGACATCATAACTTTGACAGTATATGGATCAAGTTCATAAAGCTTGGCCATAAGGTTAATCAAGTATTACTGAACATCCTATTAGAGTTTCATGTAACATGTCAAAGGTCATTTTTGGGTCAATGAACTTAGACCATGTTGGGGAAATCAACATCAAAATCTGAACCTGATGTTAAGTTTTTGAAATGTCATCATAACTTAGAAAATATATGGACCTAGTTCATTAAACTTGGACATATGGTTAATCAAGTATCACCAAACATCCTGCATGAGTTTCACGTCACATGACCAAGGTCAAAGGTCATTTAGGGTCAATGAACTTTGGCCGATTTGGGGGTATCTGTTGAATTACAATCAAATCTTTAAAGTTTTTGGATCTTATTCATGAAACCTGGAGATAATAGTAATCAAGTATCACTGAACATCCTGTGCAAGTTTCAGGTCACATGATCAAGGTCAAAGGTCATTTAGGGTCAATGAACTTTGGCCGAATCGGGGGTATTTGTTGAATTACCATCATAACTTTGAAAGTCTAGTTCATAAAATTGGACATAAGAGTAATCAAGTATCACTGAACATCCTGTGCGCATTTTAGGTCACATGACCGAGGTCAAAGGTCAATGAACTTTGGCCAAAATGGGGGGTATCTGTTGAATTATAACTTTGCGAGTTTATTGATCTGACTTTTGAAACTTGGACATAAGAGCAAGCAACTTCCTGTGCAAGTTTCAGGTCACATGATCAAGGTCAAAGGTCATGTGATGTGATGTCGATGAATTTTGGCCACATTGGGGGTATTTGTTGAATTACCATCCTATCTCTGTAAGTGTATTGGTCTAGTTCATAAAACGTGGAAATAAGAGTAACCAAGTATCACTGAACATCTTGTGCGAGTTATAGTAGTTTTCAAAGTCAGCACTGCTACTATGTTGATGCAGGTGAGACGGCCAGAGGCATTCCACTTGTTATCAATATCAAGTCTGTTTTTGATGAAATGTTTCATAACATTACAATTAAAATGAGAAACGGGCTTGCATAAGGAAGCTACAGTGCCATCGGCAATGAAACGCTTTTCAAAAGAGGCGGGGTGTTAAAACCCACAAATGTAATAACCGCTCCCAAATGTAATAACACTTTAACCACAAATGTAATAACGCCCCGGGAATAACGCTTTACCAACAAATGTTATAATTTCACCCACAAATGTAAAAATGCTCATTACCCACAAATGTAATAATTTTGATCGCCAACAAATGTAATAATGACTTTACCCACAAATGTAATAAATTTGAAGGTATTTTTCACGAATCTTTTCTGAGCTAAAACCCTATAGTAATGCGTTCATGTAGCGCAAAGTCAGTCTTTTTTTCTCCAGACCCAGTTCTATAAAACATTTAAATAATCTTCCAAACAAAGATCGAACATGAATTCTTCGTAATGTTGAATAACTGTTGTTGTTGTTTTAGCTTATACGGCGTGTATCGTTCTAACGGGGGGGGGGGGGTTCTTATTTGACTATTTTCGCCATAGTATATGTTATATTATTAACGTTTGTTTTCTTGAAATTGAAAAAAGTAAGATTCAAATATTTATTTCTTTTTCCTTTCTTTTTTCTCTTCTATGTTTTTTTTCTATCATTTCTTTTTTTTTTATTAGGATATCTACTGGGATTTAAAGTCGAGTAGGTGTGTCTCACAAATTAAAACCTATTAATTATCAAAAATTAACAAAGAAGTGTAGGGTAGTCTTTCCTCCAGACCCAGTTATTTTAAATGGCGAGAAAAAAAACACACGATCTTATTAAAGTTAAATAATATGGAAACATAACGTAGTCTTTCCTCCAGACCAAGTTATATAAAATCATTAAAAACAAAACAACAAAAAAGACCCTGCAATCTTATCAACATTGAATAGCGTGGAAATATGGTGCAGTCTTTCTTTCAGACCAAATTATTGAAAATAACAAGACAATACAATATAACCCCACAATCTTTGAAACTAAGAACCTGTACAGGTTTAGAGAGTTTCTTTATTCCAGACCTTGTCATTTTCAAAATTAAAACAAATGAAATCTTCATTTTACTAAGACTCAATCATGTTCTTTTGCCTGTTCAACATGAATAAGATGATTGGGGAGCATTTCATCAACATTAGTAATGTCCGACAAATTGTCAGATCTGACAACTTAATTTGATGTTGATTGGCTCATAAGCAGTGCTACCATGGTAAGTGTCGGATAAAACGTCTGACAACTCCTTTCATGAAAATGCTCCCCGGGCCCTTAGTTTTGAAGATTTTGTTTTTAATTATAAATTTCTTTGCCTGGAAGAAAGAGTATGTGTTAAATGCATTCTTTATTACAGGATCTTAGGCTGGAAGAGGGCTTTAATTTTAAATGTTTGTTTTGTTGTTGAAGGTTAAGTTTTTGAAATGGCAGCATAAATTAAAAAGTATATGGACCTATATAGCTAGTTCATGATACTTGGACATAAGGTTAAAGATTGAATGTCAACAGTAACACTGTATTTATTACGTAAAGCTTTACGTACTGATATTTATAATATATTATATATATATATAAATAACCATTAGCGATGCCGTTATATGCAGGACCGGGGGTGGGGTGGCAGTTTTTCCCCAAAAAAAACTTGACTTGCTATATACGAGCAAAAAATGAAGAAGATCTTGGTGGAAGGGGAAAAACTTGTCTCAATTATGGACTATACGAAAAAAGAAGGAAGGGGGGGGGGGGGAATTTGCATCGACACAAACTTCCATGCATCAATTTGGCAACTTGGGATTTCACAGGTGGCCAAGTACCCATTGATATACCATGGAGCTAACAGAGATGGATATACCTACGCTTGATATAACAACATGGTAATGCATTCGTAGCAACAAACCTTCATCGTGTGCTGTACCCACGAAATCAGGTATACGGGGATGTGCCGATGGAGGGTAGTTTTTTTATTGAAGAAATCCCTAAACATGGGATATGGTTTTATCATGCTGGAAAATCCCTAAACATGGCCCCAATTTTATTTATTTTTCTCCTTTCCAACACAACATTAATGACCAAAGTTGGATTGTCCTTTAACAAAAGGATTTGTCGTGCGTAACTTAAGTAGAAGATTGAGGAGTTCTCAAAACTGAGCTTTTTGTGACTTTTCAGACATGAAATATCAGTGAAAAGTGCTTTTAAAGCTCACTGATCTGTTATGTTGTTCTTTTCCTTCTATCATGCACTGAACTGTGCACACACAGATCAATGATCTCTATCCACTTTTATTTTTGGTTGCTAGAGAATCCGAATTCCAGACAGATTTGCTATTAAATAGAGGCTCTAAGGATTTCAGGAGTATTGTCTGCTGCTTGGTCGCCGACGTCAAGGACCCAATTCTCTCCACGTTATATCAATTGGTAGGATCTTGTCTTTCACTTGGATTCTGTTTGATATTCATTTGTTAAAATCTATTTCTTAAAATTCATCATAGTTATTTCATGTTTGGGTCCTGAAGAGTCGGGGGGGGGGGGAGGGGTCGAATGGGAAAAGCTTCCGTAGTGTTAATTTTATTGACTTTGTTTACGCATAAAATACATTTCAAATGTTTTATAAATTATGTCTTAATTGTGAGCATATACATCTTCGCAAACATCTTCGTGATCATGGTTTTGAAAAAAAAGTTCGTTAGTACTGTAAATTGGAAACAAGGCTGTGTTTTTGGAAATATTACGTACTTTTTGTAATACGCCGATATCCGAAGACGTTCATGAATAGCATGTATAGTGCAGTAAAGAAAATGAAATAAATGGATAAACGCTCGAGTGAGTAACCAGCTGGTTTTGGCAATTGTCTTTAACGTGGCAATGAAAACTTGCGGATGTTTTGGAAGTTTATTACATAGGAATGGCCTTTACTGATATGATCGAGTCTCCATGAATTATTAGATAGTTGTATTCAATTTAGGGCTTATCAGACTGTTGATAATTCTTTGAAGGTATGATGATCTTGTAATTACATTGTTTACAGGTATAAAGCAATATGGCTAATGCACCGGCAATTGGAATCGATCTTGGGACATCTTACTCGTGTGTTGGAGTATTCCAGAATGGGAAGGTTGAAATCATTGCCAACGACGAAGGAAACAGAACAACTCCAAGCTATGTTGCATTTACTGAAACTGAGTGCTTGGTTGGAGATGCAGCAAAGAACCAGGCAGACATGAATCCAACCAACACAATCTTTGGTGCGTTCATTATGTTTGTTTTTGTTTTCATTTTGCTCTTAAAGTATTACACCATTTCACCCCGGCCCTCATATGAATAAAGGTTTACTCAGAGGCGTCGATCCTGGGGGGCAGGGGGGGCGATCGCCCCACCAATGAAAATATTGGGGGGCAAACATATCATTTTGCCCCCCCAATAATTCCGGATATGGCCAAAAAAAACAAGATTGTAATGTTCAGCAAGCGAGAATGAGATAAACAACTCGTTCTTTATTTAAAATCGTGCTCAAAATTCCCGCTTTTCTGATTGAAATATAAAAATTTTCAGCTCGCGCTTCGCGCTCGCATCATTTATGTAACAAAAACCTATACTTTTCATGATAAAATAGGTGAATGCAAATGTCCTGTTTTCACTTTTAAGCCTCAAAAGACCTCCTGCTTCGATTTTCAATCATCTTTTCTTGGATATATATCTTGTTCTTTATCAAAAACGTCCAGTAAACTGTCATTTTTTTTTCAGATCGAAAAATTAAAATTTTCAGCTCGCGCTGCGCGCTCGCATCTATTCTTCTTTTAGATACCAATTTTAATCATTGGTACCAAAATGCTTAAATATCAAGCTTTCAGGTCAGAATATAAATGTTTTTTTAGCTCACTCTCGGCACTCGTACAATCTGTGTAGTGATGTATCCTCATCATGAGTTACTACAAACAGTTCTAAACAGGCACGCTTTTCCTGCCAGTATAGTAAAAAAAATCAGCTCGCGCTTCGCGCTCGCATTAATTTATTGGTGAGGTACGTGACTGTGTCTCATAAGTCATATATATATATATATATGTGTGTGTGTGTGTGTGTGTATGTATGTGTGAGGGTGGGTGTGCGTGTGTGTGTGTGTACATATATTGTGTGTGTGCGTGTGTATGTGTGAGTGTCTTGTACGATCCAGCGCCTGTGGAACGTTAATGATTTTGCCCCCCCAATCTGAAAAATGGATCGACGCCCCTGGGTTTACTCCTTGAGTTTTCAGAGTTTTTTTTACACAAACATCAAAATTATTAAAGCAAATAAGAAAATCTAAAAAAAAATGTTTTGTCAACCCGTAGGGTTACAACGTAAACTTCAAGAGCCGGGTTTATGTAATTGATCTCTTAGTTAGGTTTTGGGGTCATCCAAGAATGAAATAATTAATGGGCTATGTATTTCTCAAAAGATAACATGCGTATTCCTATCGTGATTACACTAAATGCCTTTCGTGTTATGGCGTAATATCGTTCCTTTGCTGTGACTTGATAAACACTCTATATAGGCTTATAAAAAATATACAGTATTTTGGTGAAAGGAATGATTCTTGTCAATGTGTCAGCTGGCATAGCGAGTGAGTAAATTTGCAGTAAGTCAAGGCAATTGAAAGATGGATGTTTGTATAGGCCTACAAGACTGAATATGAATCAACTGAGTTTAAAATTTTTGTTCTGCTTACTTTCAAATCGAGAAAATAAAGTAATGAAAGAAAAAAAATACAGCAATTACCAAGAACAAAAGTAACACCGAAAGAATACGAACTTGATACATGTACATAAGAATGAAAATTTGCAATAATGAATAGTTGTAAATGCAAAAAAAAACCTCACCAGAGGTGAAATCGGAGAGTGAAAGCCCGGGGGGCACTCAGTATTTAATGCATAGTGGGTATGTACCGCGGAGGGGACCCCCACCCCCCCCCCCCATTTTACACTCAAATTTCCGTTCCAAGGCTATAGCATTTTTGTCTTTTTGAGAAAAAGAACAAAGAAAGCCGCTCCAAAGCATAGCATTCTTTTCTTATAGAGAAAAAAAGAAGTCCGCTTCAAAGCTTCGCATATTTTCCGATACGCCGTTCCAGCCGTATTGATCTGCTTTAATGAGCCGAAATTTTGGTGGAGAGCGGCCGCAGTGCGCTGTCCGACCATCGCATCTGCGCACCCGGCGCCCGAGCCGCCGGGCTGTAGCTGCATGCACGTATGCCCGTTCCATATGGATGAATACGCACTATGCGACCCGTTCCAAGGACCCTCCTTTTTACAATAAGCCCGCTCCAAGGCCCCCGTTTTTTTGTCTCGCCCGCGGCACACACCCACTACTTTTTTGGTCGAGTGCCTCCCCGGGAGTGAAATGGAGCAATGTTGTCCGAATAAGAATGACCCTCCCTGAAAATTTTATATTTTTAGGCTGCATGAGTTCACATAGAAGTATACTATTCGGCACGTTTTCGAAGGTTGCATAGGACCACCTCGCCTGTTCACATCAGAGGATACTAATTCAGAAATGCCGTATATAGCTGCGTATATAGCGCCCAATGTTGGTTCGATACAATAATTACCCCCATATGGAGTATTTTTACCAAGTATTTTTAGAGTGTATACGCTGCACGAAATTCGAACATGTTCGATTCCCAAATGGGAATCTCGAATAGACAGCCATGATTATGGCAGCCACATAATTGTTTGGATTTAAAAAAAGAGATTTCTTTCAAACTCTCACCCCATGCTTACACCATCATTTCTGCTTTCCATCACATTTGTTTACGACCCGGGGGGGGGGGGGGCACTTACATTGACGAGTGGATACCATGCGCGACCAAAAAAACACGTAAAAAGGATGTCCATTTCACGATAGGGCACGTTACGTACGTAACGTGATAAGGGTGTCAAAAACACAAAAATAATGAAAAAGGGTATCTATTTCGCTAGGAAAATTACGTGTTTAGGGTCGAATTTGCGGGGATGATAAAACAAAATCAAAATGTTTTATAAAGGATATCCTTTTTGCCCCACCACTTCGTGTTTAGAGTCCGATTTGCACGAGGTGTAGAAGCTGGGGTCGTACTAAACCAAATAAGGTTAAGCCGACGACCGAAGGACCCGGAACAATAAAATATTCCTGTACTTGTTTAGGGGTTCATTTCAGGGAATATTTACCAAGAGTATCGTTTTGTTTCCAATACTTGTTAAGGGTAGGGTTTCACATGCATGCCAATACTTGTTAAGGGGTGCAATTTCAGAATATGGAAATTACGTGTTTAGGGTGCTTTTCGAGACCCCATGGTCGCGCATGGTATCCACTCGTGAATGGAAGTGCCCCAACCCCACCAGCTTAGGTTGGATTCCCAGGCTCTATAAGAAAAGGATGTGCCATGATAGTAGACTTGTTGAACGCTGCATTTTTTAGTACAAATGTCCCACTTGGCACAAATGTTCCTTGAGTCAAAGGAAAAAGATTCATCCAAAGAGACACGCTGTATCTATGCAAATAAGCAAGTAATTTGCATAAATTTGCATATTATGTCGATATAGTATAAACAAGTAATTCAGAATATATATTACATCAGAACTGCCCTAAAACTGGAAATAAAGACTTAGGGTAAGACAGAGAAGAAAATTGTCATAATACAATTGGGATATCCTTGTTATTATTACCTAATTTACATAAATTATGCAAATTATAATTTAAAACATAGCATTTTTTCAAGAATCCTAAACTGTCTTATAAATAACAACAAATAATACAAAATGTCAACATTCTACATGAAAGAGAATATATTAGTAAAAACATCGATATGCTTCATGACAGTATTGGTGTCTTAATTTGCTTAGAAAGAGGGCAAATATGTCAAAATGTATGACGTGATATTGCGCTAAAACAACCTCTACGTCACAGTCACACTCACGAATCGGACAATAAAGTGATCAATGGTATGTCATTCGAGATAACACAATCTCAACACAATAGCTTCCATCGGCCTCTCGTATCGCTTTTGTTGGTGTGTCTGCCACACCGTAATCTGTGATACATACGGGCAAAATGCATTTCGGTATCGGTAAAACACTATTAATTTTGTGTTATTTGTTTCTATTTTGTTTCTCTGGGAAAATTTACAGGAGACATTGATTTGCAGGTTACTGCTTTAATGAAGCTCTGGCACATGAATCATGACGAATGAACCCTACCTCAATCCATATATTTAACTTTTTTAAAATATATGTCTTTTGGAGACCCCGAAGTGGCAAAGCTGCATTCCCCCGCTGCATTCCTGCTACTTTACAAAACCAGTTTGACTTGTATTATGGCTTTTACACAACACATTTATTCAACCCAGTTGTGTAATAAACCCAATAAATTTGAGGGGGTGAAACATAGCAATGTGGGAAACTGCATGTTGGTTCTACTCTTTCTATTTGTCATTATATTGATTTGTTTGTTGAATTTGTTAAAAGTCGCCAGCGTGCAAAGCGAGCTGGAAAAAAATTGCCGATTGAAATTAAATTCTAATTATGTAATAGGTTTTTCCATTCATTACGTTCAGCAAATAACACATTTCATTGTTTCCATTCATTTCATTATACGTTGTCTCCTATAATTTCTTTTATTTCCTCTTGGGTGTCGAACCAAACCCCCCCCCCCCGCCTGTACGCTAGTGATTGAACGTGATTAAACGGGGGCGTTATTATGGTTATAGATGAAGAGCCCCATACTGCATAAAATTTAGCAAGCTTATAGCACAATGTTGCATGCAGTCCATCTTTTTTTCCGCTCATTATTTTCAATCCTCGGCAGCCCGGTTGTGTTATTATTTTTTCCTTGTCCCTTTTTTGTTTCTAATTTAGCTTTTGACTTATTCCATTCTACCTTCGTTTCCGCTACTGTTTGCCATTTTATCATCTTTTAATTTATTTCCCATCATGCTATTGCATTACATAAGCCTATTTCGGAATGATTTGTTCTTTAATTGTCAGATGTTCTTCTTTCGTATCCGCCTTTTTTCCTTTTCCATTAAAAAAATCATCGCTTTCTTTTAACTGTTTCCTTTCCTTTTCCTCCTTTCCGTTTCCCCTTTCCTCTCCTTTTCCCTTTCTCTCTCCCTCTTTTTTTTCGTTTTTTTTTATTTTCCCGTTGAAATCCGCCAGGAGGAGCTTGCCCCTCGCCCCCGCCCGTTACGCCACTGATAGTGTCCGAATAAAATGATCAGGCCCAAAACTGATATTTTCAGAGAAAGGGTACTTTTTACCACGTTCACACGGCATGCAATTTTTTTATACTGCATCATCGATGAAAGGTGTACACAAGTGCATAAACTCATAAATATTAATACACAAATACAAGGCAAATATTATCAGATGGTAATGTAATAGGGCCAGGGCCCCACACATTTTATTTAGTGGTCATTGGTAGATGAATGCATACGATTAACTATCAAAGTGATCAATAATAAAATAACTTACAATGTACTGCCATTAAAGACCACGTACGTTATCACTTTACAAATAGGTTTCGGGGGGGGGGGCACTCGACCAAAAAAGTAGTGGGGGTGTGCCGCGGGCGAGACAAAAAACGGGGGCCTTAGAGCGGGCTTATTGTAAAAAGGAGGGTCCTCGGAACTACAAAAGGTTTGTGAAAACTGGGGTCCTTGGAACGGGTCGCATGTGTGTGAGTGCGTATTCATCCATATTGAACGGGCATACGTGCATGCAGCTCCCGGAGGCGTGGCTCGGGCCCAGGGGCTCGGGCGCCGGGTGCGCTAACGCAGATGCGATGGTCGGACAGCGCTCTGCGGCCGCTTTTCACCAAAATTGCGGCTCATTATAGCAGATCAATACGGCTGGAAGTACGTAACGCAAAGTATGCGAAGCTATGGAGCGGAATTCTTTCTTCTTTTTTCTCAATAAGAAAAAAATTCTATGATTTGGAGCGGCTTTCTTTGTTCTTTTTCTCAATAAGACAAAAATGCTTTGGAACGGAAATTTGAGTGTGAAAATGGGGGTCCCCTTCGCGGCACATACCCACAAGGCATAATATACTGAGTGTCCCCCCCCCCGATGCCAAAACTCGAATCGGCAACCTTAATATGGTTGCCATATAGTTGAAGAAATAATTAGTTTGGATTTGAAAAGAGACTGGAACTACTTAAAGACCCATCCGAAGCTTTTGAGGTGTAATGCACAACGATGCAAGTTGTGTGCATTTTCATCTCTAATTGCCAGCCGAGCAGTTTTCCTATAGTAAAATTCAAATAAGCCTGCTTCGAAAACCGGGCTTCATTTGCCTCTGTCATACACAATAATGTACAATGCGAACGGGGTTTTGATTTCAGAACCATAGTTATTTTGATTAGTCTTATTGCCATGTCAAGCAAAAGTGTTACACAATCTCGAAGCAGAAGGCTGCGTCAATAAGCGGGATGGAAAAGGAGTGCCAATTTTCAGAGCAGTTGCGTAACGAGCATCCCAAATATTGAGGGGGCACAGTATGATCTTTCAAAAGGAAAATCCGATCTTGTGAAATTGGCGGCGGAAGCCAAAAAATTAAGGGGGTGTCCACCTGAAATTTTGGGATGGACAGAGGTAAAAAAATTTGAAAAGCGTCCCCAAAATAGGTTATCAACCTAAATTATATGAGTTGCTAACCAAAAATTTTTTGACAAGCAAAAAAAAAAAGGTCATCAACCTCAATTTTAGGGGGGAAAACACACGTTTCAGGGGGAGTCCACGTGAATTTAGGGGGGACGCAGGAAAAAAGTTGACAAGCAAAAAAAAAAAAAAGGTCATCAACCTCAATTTTAGGGGGACAACACACGTTTCAGGGGAGTCCACGTGAATTTAGGGGGGACGCAGGAAAAAAGTTGACAAGCAAAAAAAAAAAAAAGGTCATCAACCTAAAATTTAGGGGGGACACGTCCCCCCCGCTTCCGCCGCCTATGTCTTGTGATAGAATTTGACTGAAAGGGATGGTCCAGGCTTGAGAAATTTACATCTAAATAAATAAAATTCACAAAGCAAAATGCTGAAAAATTCTTCAAAGTCGATAATAAATAACAAAGTTATTGAATTTTAAAGATTTGCATTATTCCGGTGAAACAGAACTAAGCATGTCTTTAAGAATATTCATTAGGTGGGTTGATGATTATCTCCACTTGTTCTTTTTGTATTTTATTATATGAAATTACCTTTATTCAAAAATTTTCTACCAAGAACTAGTATAATTGGATTGACAGCTGATTGTGTGCATTAGCTATCTATTGCCGCACCTTTTTTTTAATCATAATGGACACACATCATTTACACATGTATGAAAAATGAAACATTAATGATTTCATATAATAACATAAGAAAAAAAAGCAAGTGGGTATGTGACATCAATTTCACCTAATGAATATTAATGACGATGTGCATATAACTGTTTTCACACAATATTTGAAATTCAATAACTTTGTTATTTGTTATCCGATTTTGATGAAATTTTCAGCATTTTGCTTTGTGAATTTTACTCATATATAACATATAAATATTTTCAGCCCGGACCATCCCTTTAATATCCAGAATCTGTATATACGCCAGAGTTCCAAAGCTGTGGGTTTCATCATTTTTTAGCATCTTTTGAAGTTTCCACATAATAATATTGTGAAGAAAAAAAATCTAATGCGTTATATATAGGAAAAAAAAACTTTTCTGTATAATATATAAACGCATGACATTCCGAAGAGAACCACAATAAAGCTTATTTTGACACCATAATCTGAGTATCGAAAGAAAAGTATTGTAAAAGCTAAAAAGCAGTGAACACTACGTTGTGTAACTCCATGTTTCGATTATTTCTTGCTTTGAGTCTGAAAAGGACGCTTGAAAGGGGGAAGATCCATGTGAGAAAAAATGACCAGCCACACAGTAAAAACTGTGGTGTTAATTGGTGTACATGCAGGACCACACCAGGGGCCTGTTGCATAAAACTTTTTACCTGAGAAAACTCTGGTAAAAAATGAAAACTAAAGTTAGTCTGATTTCTGCCACTGACTTTAACACAGGGCAAAAACTGGTAAAAACAACCTGACATTTCTCAGGTAAAAAAGTTTTGTGCAACGGGCCCCAGTTATTTTACACCGGTGTTAAATTGGTGGTGTTAGTTTTACACCTAAAGGTGTTATTACAACACCTTTTGTTGTTACATTTACACTCTTTGGTGTTATGTTTAATCTCTAGGGTGTAATTTTAGCACCCCAGGGTGTGGTCCTCTATTAACACCAGTTGGTGTCAGTTTTAACACCGCAGTTTTTACAGTGCAGGTTTTTTAACCGACGATCGCCTGCATGAACAAAATGGGTACGTTCCCACTAAACCCCCATTCATTTCCAGACCGATTTGCATATCAAGACTGCACCAATAACAAAGTCATAAATAATCAGTTAGCGCCACATTGAATTCTTCAGTACTTTTTTTTAATACATAATTTCTTCATGCCTATACAGATATTAAGCGAATCATTGGTCGACGATTTGATGATTCATATGTACAGCGTCTCGTGAAAACTTGGCCCTTCAAAGTTATCAACTTTGAAAACAGACCAAAAATTGAAGTTGAGTTCATGAATGAAAAGAAGACCTTCTTCCCCGAGGAGATTAGTGCCCTGGTTTTAACGAAGATGAAAAAGACTGCAGAGTCATATCTAGGAAAGGTAAGTTCTTAGTAACTGTGACTCTTTCAAAAGAGATAATGATAATGATGATAGTAATAATCATGTTTATGTTGATAATAATAATTTAATAATAAAATGATAAAGATAATAATAATAATGATAATAACAATAATAACAACAACAATAATAATGATAATGATGATAACAACAACAATAATACACCCTAAAAAAAGATGAGCTACGAAGAGCTACTTTATATTACTCTTAAAGGACAAGTCCACCCCAACAAAAACTTGATTTGAATAAAAAGAAAAAAAATACAACAAGCATAACACTGAAAATTTCATCAAAATCGGATGTAAAATAAGAAAGTTATGGCATTTTAAAGTTTCGCTTATTTTCAACAAAATAGTTGTATGAACGAGCCAGTTTCATCCAAATGAGAGAGTTGATGACATCACTCACTCACAATTTCTTTTGTATTTTATTATATGAAATATAAAATATTTTTATTTTCTCGTCACTGTCATGTGAAATGAAGTTTCATTTCTCCCTGAACACGTGGAATTCGATTATTTTAACATATTGTGCTTCAGGCAATGAGGTCCTAATCATCAAATTCGTAAAAAATTGAAATATTGTATAATTCAAACAATAAAAAACAAAAGAAATAGTGAGTGAGTGACGTCATCGACTCTCCCATTTGGATGTAACTGGCTCGTCATACAACTATTTTGTTGAAAATAAGCGAAACTTTGAAATTTCATAACTTTCTTATTTTACATCCGATTTTGATGAAATTTTCAGCATTGTGCTTGTCTGATTTTTCTCTATTGATTAAAATCAACATTTTCCTGAGGTGGACTTGACCTTTTATGAGCGTGTAGTGACGGCTTTTCGGAGTGCTGATTTTTCTTGTTCAAATTTGAACTAGCACTCCGAAGTGCAGTCACTATACACGCTCTTACAGTGCTAAATTAGCTCTTGGTTTTTTGGAGTGTAATAATAATAATAAAAACAACAGCAATAATAGTAATAATAACAATAATCATAAACAATGTTAATAAATAATGATGTAATGAATTCAATTGCTGGATTGAAAGACAAGAGTCAGAAACACTTTAACAATTATGCTTCCACAGTATTTTCGAGAACTGTGACATGAGTCTTTTGTCATCTATCAATATTTTCAGAATAAACCTTCACCACCTCTTCAAAAAACCTAGTACTCACCGCATTCATTCACTAAACTACACTAAACACCACGTCATCCCCCATCATCCACATCCAAATTCTTCCGCTCCTCATTAAGGTAACATGCAAACATTGTTGCAATTTTAACTTTCCGTTATAACCTAATTTTGAATTGAGCTCAGATGACTTTTTCCTTATATTTACATCTTTATTTGAAAATTGAAATATCACAATGTTATGTTCATTTAGTTATGTTTTTGTTGCATGTTTTAGTCCAGTAGGACCCCAACATGACCGTCAAATTTGGCATAATCATAATTATGCAATAATAACCGAGCTTTCGACCTTTAAACAGGCCTTCATGGCTTTTGAGACACAAAGATTAAAAACAATAACGACAATAATGAAAGCATCTTTAAAAGGTTCTTGACTCATCCGTACGTCGCAGAGTTAAAACTCAATGATCTCTGACCACTTTCACCCTATTTTTACTCAACTCGCAATTGTTTCTTAATTAGAGATTTATTTGTTTTAATTATCTTACCATTCTTTCATTTGATCTGCAGAAAGTAACTGATGCTGTTATAACAGTACCAGCGTACTTCAATAACTTACAAAGACAGGCAACCAAGAATGCTGGTGTGATTGCTGGCCTTAACGTCTTGCGTATCATCAATGAACCTACTGCAGCTCAGGCTTGTATTGCCTGTGTTCTGGACACTAAGGTACAGGGTGTAGCTTTTAAACATGGCAATCACTGGTCTGTGCGCAGACTTTGAAGTAATAGTGATTATTATTCAGATATTAAATATTAATCAGAGCGCTTTGATCTCCATGAAAAAAAAATGGGCGGGCGCTCCGGAGGAGGGGGGGGGGGGGCAGGGGAGTACGCTGTCCCTCACTTTTAGAAGCATTAAAAAGTGTCCCTTTTTACCTAAGAAAAAAGTGCACTTTTAAGTGCTCTTTTCATCTTATACATGTTATAAGAACCCGTTTTCTATGTTAACCAGCGTTTCTTTGCTTTCTTATAGTGCTCATTCTCATGTCATATAAATTACCTTACTTAAAATCAAAACCGCTCTTTTCATGATGCCTGTTTTCATTGAGTGTGTAGCTTTCGCTTTCCCTTCTGCAAGTGCATCTTTGATGAATAATCCCTTCTACAATTCGATTATTGCCTCTTTATTTATTTTTGTTTTCATAATAAAATTCCTCTTCTGCAGTGTGCCCCTTTTCACATGTGATTGGTGCTCCATTTGAATATACCATTGTTCTGATAATACCCCTTTTCTTTTCTTCTTTGTTCAAAATTAATGTTAATTCTGTTAAAGTAATTGAGTGCAATTACGTCCTTCCCTTTCTGCAGGGGCGGTGAACCTGCCAGACAGGGCATTTGGCATATTTTAGTGCCCTTACGCGGTATCAGAGGCGTCCATCCTGGGGGCGGGGGGGGCAGGGGGGGCGATCGCCCCACCAATGAAAATATTGGGGGGGCAAACGTATCATGTTCAGCAAGCGAGAATGAGATACACAACTCGTTCTTTATTTAAAATCGTGCTCAAAATGCCCGCTTTTCTGATTGGAATATAAAAATTTTCAGCTCGCGCTCCGCGCTCGCATCATTTCTGTAGCAAAAACCTATACTTTTCATGATTAAATAGGTGAATGCCAATGTCCCTTTTCACTTTCAAGCCTCAAAAGAACTCCTGCTTCGATTTGCAATCATCTTTTCTTGGATATACATATATATATATATATATATATATATATATATATATATATATATATATATATATATTATATATATATATACATATATAATATATATTTATGATGGGGTGGGCTTGCTCCTGTAATAGCGTAGCCAGGGGCGGTATTCTGAACATTGTCTTATCTCCATATTTTATCTTATCTCAGAGATATGACAAAATCGGTATTCTGGTGGATGTCATAACTTTTGTCACAAAAATTGTCATAAATTTTGTCTTATCTCTTTGGCGCGCACCAAAAATACGCGGCTTTAATGCGCGTAATCCTTTTATTCAAGCAAAAGATATGACAAAAGTTATGACAGGGGGTAGCAGTCATAAATTTTGTCATATCTTTTAGTACCAAATATCCCGATACCCTGCCGACTGAATGTCAAGCATATAACGATATCATTTAGATTAGATTGTGGCATAAGTTTCACTCATCATCCACGACAATTTTTAGAATTATTTTGTCATGCTACAATTAGTTAGGCCCTACATATTAATTTCTCCTTTTTTCTCTGTTTTCCTTATTTTTCTACTTCTCCTCTTAAATCCTTCACAGCTCCCTGTCTCTCTTTGTAATTAAGCGCATCAATATTCGCGTAGTTGCGCGATGCCAGAAACAGAATTGGGGATATCCCCTACATGTCACGGGGCATTCCTATTGGCTAGAAGGGCTCCCACTGGGAACTAACGATGATTTTGATTGGTTTGCTTCCGAAAAGATGGGTGGGAACTTTGAGAGATATGACAGGGAAAAGACAATGTTCAGAATACCGATTTGTGACAATCATAGCGGTGTCACATCTCGGACAGAAATGACAAAATTTATGACAAAAGTTATGACAGAGTTACAGAATACCGCCCCAGGATTTTATTTTGGAGGGGGCGGTAAATGCTCGCGAAGCGTGCCAACACCCACACTTACAGAGTGCGCGAAGCGTGCTCGCTAGGGGGTGGGTGCAGGGAGTTTCCCCCTCCCGTGCGAAGCGCGAAACTTTCGATGTTTCATCAAATTATAATAAAAGGAAGTCGTTTCTTTTGTCTGTAGTACCTATATCAGCTCCAATTCAGTTGATTTTATTGGGATTTTTAACGTTGTTTTCAAAAGTGATCGTGAACTCACAAAAAGGGATACAATAGAGGAAATCAAAATAACAATTACCCCCACGCGAAGCACGTAAGCTAGATCGTTTTATCATTTTTTTTTCGGAAAAGTAAAGGGTCCCGGGAGAAGAATATTCTATAAGTTACATTGAATGCTTACCTTGGAAAGATCAGAATTGATTACAAATGATTTAGCGACAGTGCATATCTTCTTCTCACAAAACAAAGGAGAAGAATGGAATTTGCCGAGTATGAAAGGAAGATATTCCTTCAATCAACCTTTACATATATATATATATATATATATATATATATATATATATATATTTATATATATATAAATATATATATATATATATATATATATATATATTATATATATATATATATATTTATATATATATATATATATATTTATAATATATATAATAAAGGATGATGTATCCTGAAGAGCTTAATTTTTAATCATTAAGAAACTTAGTGTCATTCGAAATGTCATACAGAGGGCGGAAAACAAGACAGGAGATGAATGTGCACGGAAATTTCACAGAATTTGATAGAAATACTATGATAGTGAAGTATATATATATATATATATATATATATATATATATATGTATATAAGTCACACTCTTCGTCAGTGCCCATGCTGTGACCAAAAATAAGAGAATTCAAATCCGTTTCTGAAACAGTCGTGAAAAACACGTCTGTTCATGAGCATACGGATAGTGAACTCACCTTTCAAAGAAATCAATGCGCTGGAGATGGAGGAAGCCCACTGTAAAAGACGCATCTGAAGACGCGTTGTCATATATTATATATATTACAATGATAGAGAAGTAGTTTCGTTAAGGTACTAATTCTTTTTAGAAAAAAATAAAAAGGAAAACCCACGAAGCTACCTTTCCTCCCTTCGCTGTTCCTTTTCTCCTCTCCTTCCCCCCTTTTTTTTTGGGGGGGGGGCGACCTCTCAATCGCTCCTCGATACCCGCCTGTGCTCCCGAAACAAAAATACGTTCCACCGCCCCTGATTCAACATGTTATATACCTTTCATGAAATTTGAACACTTATGTGTTCTGATATTGGAGTAGCGTATACATGTGTATATATACATATATATATATATATATATATATATATATACATACATGTTTGCTGTTTTCCCTGTCTTATACAGTGCCCTTTTCAGAATGAGAGGAAGTGCCATTTTCCCCTATGCCCCCTCCCACTTTCAGTACGCCCCTAATAAATGTTTTAAATTCACTAATCATTGTTGTTAATTCGCTCGATGGTGAAAATGAATATGTGCAGAGATTATCTTTCCGGGGGGGGTCACTGTCACTACAAGGTGCACTACCCCATACACACAAACAAACGCACGTTACAATGATATTTTCACGTCCGGGTGGTTTATGCGCTTACGGTGATAAAGATTTCGAAATTGCCCCCCCCCCCACGAAAAAAACACCCTCACACACCCTTACACATCCACAAAATAGGGTATATAAACGGTATCCTTTTTAATCATATCATGAAAATATTTGGGGCATATTTTCGGGTGTAAGGTTTAGGGTCTAGGAAAAACCTGACAAAAAATAGCCGATCGAAGAATATTTCAAGGCCCTTTTTGAGTACGAGCAAAGTAATGTTGTCCACCTTTTACTGTCAACGCCCTCCGGGTAACTAGGCTCGTAGTATAATAAAGTGAAAATAATCTTGTCGGCGAAAAAAACCTTTATTACATAACGACACCTTTAGACCCGTGTCAAAATTTGTGAAAAAAAATCGCATGAGTGAGAGTGCATGTGTTTATCGAGGGAGGCGTAATAGCAGGGTCGTCACGGCTTTCCTTTGATGCTTGACACCTCCAATAAAGCGCTAATATGCATTTGTTAACCACCTTAACCAACTAACTGGGGCCGATTGCACGAAAGGGTCTTTGCAAGGACCGTCTTTCGTGTCGCCCATCTTTTATGATGTGCCATGTGATACGCATTTTAAATAAACCATCTCCAAACATATTTCATTCGTCCTTTAAAATTAACAGAATATTTGTTTATAAAATGATATGATATATCATGTAATTGTATAAAATTTGATTTAAAACCAAGCTAACAAATCTTATTCTTTATCATAAATTTCAGAAACACCCCGCTTATAGCGTATCATAAAAGATGGGCGACACGAAAGACGGTCCTTGGAAAGACCCTTTCGTGCAATCGGCCCCTGGATGATAAAGGATGCATGAATAATTGTTTAAAACTCACTCATCAGAACGACTGATCGCTATTTTCATTACTTGCGAAATGATCGAATGATTTGGGATCTGACTTGTACACTTGCAACAAATAACTTGAGACTTGAAAATTGGGACAAAATGACTTGCAAGCAAATGACTTGCCTACAACACTGCAATAGGTCACATTTACTAGATTTCTTATCGAATAAGGATTGTTCTGAAAGCTCTTGATATAACTCTCTTTTGCCAGGAAGAAGCCGAGCGAAATAACGTGATCCTTGACCTTGGTGGTGGAACGTTCGACGCGTCAGTAATGACAGTTGAATGTGGCATCATTGAAGTCAAGGCAACCAGAGGCAACACTCAGTTAGGCGGGAGAGACTTTGATAACAATATGGTGGATCATTTCATCAAGATGTTCGTTAAAGAGTACAAGAAGGATATTTCCTCGGACAAGAGGGCAGTGAGTAGACTGAAAACCGCTTATGAAACGGCCAAGAGGACACTCTGTGATTCTGATCAGGCAACGTATGTTTTTCCCTAGGCTTTTTAGTTTCAAAGTACATTAATAAAAAATGGTTTGATAACCAACCGTCAATTTCACCACGGACCGAGGTCCAAGATTTTGCACACGCATGCGAATCATGATAGGACCTTCGCGCCCTATAATGGAAAGGCACGTGATTTGGGGCAAGGCGCAATTCGGGCACTTCCTTTGACAGATGGATGCACGACCATGGTGTCTCGAAAAACACCCTAAACAAGTATTTTCCATATTCTGAAAATGCACCCCTTAAAACTTACTTACTTTACGCCTTTAGCTACACCATTGGGTATATAGGCCCAACCTAGCTCCCACACCTCGCGCAAATCGGACTCTTATAAACCTTTATATAACATTTTAGTCTTAATTTTTTACACCCTCGCAAATTTGACTCTAAACACGTAGCTTTCCTAGTAAATATCAGAGTAAAAATAATTTTTCATTATTTTAGTGTTTTTTACATCCTTATTACATTGAAAAAGACATAATTTTTACGTGTTTTTTGGTCGCTCATGGTTTCCACTCGTCAATGTAAGTGCCCCCCCCCCCGGGAGGGGGCCGGGGGGGCTCCGCCTGCACTGCTATTAAACAAGATTTGAGTTTTGTTAGACTGGACCCTGGTCTCCATTAAGGCAGTTTTCCACTAGGGCGCGGATAAGACATGCAGGAAGGGTTGCGGAAGCAACTTTTGTCATTTCCGCATGCTGTCCGCAACCAAATTCAGTAAAATATTATGCAAATGATTTTGTATTAGGACACGAACAGGACTGTCTGTGTATTGTCCTAGGACATTCCTGGAACTGTCCTAGGACAGGATTATCTGAAAAGATTTTTCGGCGTTTGGTGCGGACAGCATGCGGATCGTATCAGGACAGAACCGGACACATTTAGGACAACGTCACGAGTGGTAAATTCAAGGACTAGGACAATCAGAATAACTTTCGAGCAACCTGCGAATGCTCAGAAAAAAAGACTACAAAGACTACGTATGATTTTCTTTTCTTTTAATTCAAATTGCATCCATGGTTTGAAATCCCACGGGGACATGGGACGCGTCCCCTCACTTTTTGGAAGAGGGGGGGGGACACAATATCAAATTCCCCTATCCCCCCCCACACACGCATTTTTGGAGCGAACAAAAAAAGGGGGGAAAGAAATTAAAAAGAAAAAGAAGGGAAGCGCGAAGAAAAAAAGAAGAGGAAAAATAAGAGGAGAAAGACGAATGAATAAAATAAGATGACGGGAAAATATCTTTCATGTTACAACATAAAATTTTCACTCAAGCTTCGTGTTCGCGCGCATTGCCTAATCTATGAGATACATAACTACATATATGGAGCTTGTAATATAAAATTTTGAAGTGAATATATAAAACATTTCTCGGACATCGAGCTTTCATTATTTGCTTCATTTACAAATTGATTTTTGTTGTTTTCTGCAAAATGACAGTTTATGGTCTAAATAACAACAAATACAGCTCGCGCTGTGCGCTAGCATTATTTGATTTGTCAAGTAACTATTCTCTTCGTGCATTCCATAAAGTTTCAAAAAATATCCCTTTTTAGGCTGGTTTGATTGTGAAAAGTATCAGCTAGCGCTGCGCGCGTGTATTTTGATTGGAGAGTCATGTATTCCTGTATAAATTCTTACAAATTATTTTAAATCCCTCTTTCATGACAGTTTATCAAAAGTTTCGGCTCGCATTTTGCACTTGCATTCTTTTTGTTAAAGATTTTTTAACCTATGCATCCTGTTCATAATTACAAAATGTCAAATTTTTTGTCCTTTATATCATTTTCGCGCTGTCGCTAGGTTTATTAATAAGTAATATAGTAATATTTTCATGATTTCCTAATAATCATATTGTCCCTTTTAAATGGAATATCGACAGGTTTCATCTCGAGCTTAGAAAGACGTATTAATAGGAAGATATTTATCATAGCCATATGATGACAAAATATCCTTAAAATATATCGGTCGTACGTCAAAAGTACATGTAATAAAAAATTATCAGCTGAGGCTTCGCACTCGCATCATTTATGTAGCGCGATCCCTATCCACTTCAAATTTTTCCTACACAGTGCTCAAAATATCGCTTAAGCTTTTTTTTCAGATCGGAATATCAAGATAATGACTTTCTGTAATTACTCTAATTGCTCTTTTTTGTATCATAACAATTCTATTCATAAGGTAATTCGTATATTGAATATGAATTCAAATGTCCAGATTCTAGGTATAAATTTTCCTCCTTCAAATTTGTAACCCACCCCCCCCCCAAAAAAAAAAAAAAGCTCGCGCTTCGCGCTCGCGTGATACTTGAAATATTAAGTTTTCAGGTTTGATTAGTGATATACTAATTAGGCCCTTTGACCCCTTTCGTCGTTACTTTTTTTTGTAATGTCCTTGTTTTGTATTTTGTCCTTGTTTTGTATTTTGTCTTTGCTACTTGGGTACCCGTTCCATAAATATTTGTATTGGATCCACACATTCCTGATATGTCCCGCTTGCCTTCCTTTTCCTGTCCGCACGTTCCTGAAACAGTCCGCCTACCTTCTTATTCCTGTCCGCACGTTCCTGAAACTGTTCGCTTGCCTTCTTATTGCAATCCGCACGTTCCTGAAACATTCCGCATGGCTTCTCCTTTGCTTCCTGAAGCTGACCTGATTGCGGATGGTTTCCGGAAGACGCGGAAGGGTTTGTAGGAAGGGCGGGACATCATCAGGACATCGTCAGGACAGGGTCCCGAAGGTGTCAGGAATTCATTATCCGCGTCCAAATTTTGGTCAAGACCAAAATTTGGATGCGGACAAATTTTGATTTCCCGAAGGGTTTAGGACAGCATGCGGACACTCCCAGGAATGTCCGGACAGGTTGCGGAAGGGTCGCGGATAGCAATTATTACATTCCGCACCTTGTCCTGACGCTGTCCTGGCCCTAGTGGAAAAGGGGTATTAGATACCAACATAATTATAATGTATTATATTCTCATTAATAAACTCGTTGCATAAATTATGTTTCTAAAAAACCTAAAAAAATTTTAGTCCTCGACGCATCCCCCCCCCCCCATTTTTCATCAAATTAAAAAAAAATAATAATAAATTGATTTTCTCTGTGGGTGTGTCTTGAAACGCTGATTAAGATTAAAAAGTTTATTTTTGTTCCCTTTCTTTGAAGCATTGAACTTGATTCACTCATGGAGGGCATTGACATCCGGACATCCATTACACGTTCCAGATTTGAGGATTTGAATAAAGTGGATATGAGGTCAGCCTTAGACCCTGTGGAAAAGGCTCTCCATGACGCTGGTTTGGGGAAAAATGAAATCCATAATGTTTTCTTGGTTGGTGCCTCCACCAGGATCCCCATATTCCAAGAACTGGTGTCTGATTTCTTTAACAAGAAATTGAACACGAGCATGAACCCAGATGAGGCTGTCGCCTTTGGTGCAGGTAGGTCTTTATCAGTAGATAAGGTATTTAGGTATTATGGTTAATTGTGATCAAATAATATCAAACAGGCAACTAGATGCTGAATTTGATAAAAATCACATGATTAGATCGTCGTGTCTGTGCAAGAACACCCCATTTTTGCGCATGTGCGAAAAATGCCCTAATCAGCACTCATTTTTGCACACGGGTGTTTGCTTAGAGGCATTTTCACAGTAACTGACGATACACGGCACAATGAAAAGTGTGTAAAATCCTGCCATTTAACGTCAGTTACCGTGAAAATTCCCATAAGGGCGTTCTTGCACCGACACGACGATAATGTTGTGATAGCGTGAGCAATTTTAGGCAAACGGTGAACTTTAATAAGTAAATGATTGAAACCAATTCCTGCAATCGGTTTTTAAAAGTTTATCAAGTTTAAAATCAAGTTAAAAATGGCAAAAAACAAAACAAATGGGAACTATTGGCTCCAAATAGTTGATAATAAAAAAATGTGTGAAATGAATGCCATTTACAAAATTATCTGGTTATATGGGCTCAAAGGTACCTATTGCAATGACGTAACACGAAACGGGAAACGAGAAAAGGAGAAAAGGGAGAGAGAGAGAAAAAGAGGAAGGAAAAGGAAAAAAAAGGAAAGGAAAAAGGAAAGGGAAAGGGAAAAGAAAGGGAAAGAAATAATATAAATAGGGAAAATGGAAGGAAAGCAGGAAAAGGAAGGAAAGAAGAACATGTGAGGAAGTACAAACTATCCTGAAATACGAATACATTAGCACGTATTTTAAGACAATTGGATGAAATGCAAAGGTCATTTGATTTAGATGCCAACGACTACTTTAGATTACAAGGAGTGTTCTAAAATATCATACATGGACTCATTTAAGAATGCAGCTATATCAAATATTATTCTTTCTGTTGAATTGGTACAGCTAAACAAAATGAAAAAAACATTTTATGATCTATTAGTAGCAGAAAGATATGAGTGTCTAGTAAGTACGTTTAGACTTCAAAATATGTTTCAGATAAAGAATTGGTATTGGCTCGCGTTCATCTAGTCTATCAACACTATTCATGTAAATTACAGAGAATTTCAGTTAAAAGTATCGAACGATATTTTAAACTTGAACGATAAGTTGTATAAAATGAAAGTCATCACTTCACCTTTATTTTATTTCTGTAATGCAAAAATTCAAACGAACGAACATTAATTTTGGAATTGTCAATTTACACAGTTATTTTTTAATCAGCTAGGAAAAGAACTCACTATATTTCATTTTTCATTATTAACGGAAAAAGTGTAATACTCGGTATTTTATCAAGAAAATGTCTTCTTTTTAATCATGTTTTAGTTATTGCAAAGAAATCAGTTTATCTTAGTAGATGTAAATCATGTAAACCAACAGTCTCTGATTATGTTGATTTGTTAACTAGATCGTACAAAATAGAAAAAAATTACAGCTATTCGAAATAACAAAAGTAGTGTTCACGAGCGCAGGTGGCGAGACATGATACGTAACTGTTATGTAATTTTATTATAATGTATCATTAGTATTGTTCAACTGTATTGAATGAATGTACCTTGAGGTGACCAATGAAAAATAATTTGAATATAAAAAAATACATTAGCATGATTAGCAAGAGAGGGATATAAAATCAAAAGATATGACTCGATGGCACGGGGAAGGATGGCAGGCAATTGGGAGAAAGAGGCAAAAAGAAACGGGAAATGAAGTAAGAACCAAAAGAACATTTGGAAAAGCAGAATTACGAAGAAAAGGGACAGTAGTAGAGCAGATAAGCTAAAAAAAATCACAACAATTGTGCAAAATTTGACTAAAGCATGAAACTTTCACAAGTATTAGTGTATGCCGTAAGATTTATTTCAAAGATGGGAATTAAACTATAAAAACAAACAGTGTTGCAAACATGGCAAAGGGACATTTGAAATGCTAATATTTATAATCAAAGTCAAATATTACCAAGGCAACATCAATTTATTATTCAAATTAACTCATGCAGAATACTTAGTGATTTTTTTTGTTCAAAATTAAATGACTGGCCAGTCCTTTCGCACACTGAATTATTTGTGATTGTATCTTCCACCTGTCCATAATATTGTCATCCAAATAATTATTTATTTTAATTAGATATTATTTGGCTGCCATGGCAATATCTTCAGATGCTATTTATATATTTTGCATCAAACATATCTATGGTAAGCATATTTAGCACACTACTATTAGGGGTTTTGCAAGAAAAATCAGATTCTACGTTCCCTTTTTTCATCAAAACTGGTACTAAATGATCCGTTGCAATGGCATCAGGCCATTTGCAACATTGATATTTATCGTTGAATTCAAGTATTACCAAGACAACATCAATCTGTATCATTCTAATTAGTTCATGCAGAACACTTAATGCGCATTATTTCCCTTAAATTAATTGAGTATGTCAGACCTTATGCATGTACATTAAGTTGATTTTCATTCTATTTTTCACCTTTCCATAACCTTGTCATTCATGTTGTTGTTTTTGGTTGCCTTGGCAATGGCGTATGATGTTATATTTATATATTTAGTCACAAACATATCTCAATTAATATCTTAAAATTATTGCAGATGGAATGATGATCATACATGTATTCTACATTGTTATCAATATTTTTACCTTTCTAGAGGGAAGTAAGGTGTTGCCATGGCAACGGGCCCTTGCAACACTTTTTTAATAGTTTAATTCAAGCATCAGCAAGGCAACATAATCTTTTTATCTTTATAAAGAATTACTGCAGAACACTTTATGTATTTCATGTTCAAATGAGGGGGTCAAAACTTAAGTATACAGATAAAGTTATTTCCGATTGTACTTTCCATCTGTCCATTTTCTTGTCAACCATGTTATTTTTGCAAACCATATGTTATTTGGTTGCCATGGCAATGGCTTGAGATGTAATTTATACATTTAGCAACAAAAATATCTTTAACACTGTAGAACTAGGGAAAATTGAAAATAAATCATATTCTACAACTTTTTTAATCAAAATCTTTATTTTTCTGGGGGAAAACAGGCAGTTGCCATGGCAACGGACCAATTGGATCTATCTTGGTGATCTTGAATATTTCTAAATTTCATATGTATTCAATTGGAAGTCTGAAAATTATCATTTTGGTCATCTATATCATGTTTATTGACCATTTACATGTGAATGTATGTTATTTTTTTAGAAATTAATCCATTGCCATGACAACGGCCGAAATGGCATTTCTAAATTTACCTCCCATCTTTAAAATAAATCTTACGGCATATACTAATACTTGTGAAAGTTTCATGCTTTAGTCATAATTTGCACAATATTATTGTTCGGCTTATCCGCTCTACTACAGGAAAAAAGAGAAAAACTTCAAAACACGACCGGCCTGCCAAGGATTGAAAAATATAAAGAACAGGGCGAAAGGTGGATGCTCGTTCCCTCCCTTTGAAAGCACACTCCCCTATCTCGTGTCTGCTAAAATTTCTGACCCCCCCCATTCGCAGGTTTTTTTCCTGCCTTGGAGACCCCCTAAATTCGGAACACTGCTCAATATACCCCCTATCTCAGGTGAGTTCTCATTCCGACCCCCTTTCTCAGGACAGACAACCAACCCCCCCCCCCCACTTCATCTCAGGTAACCTGTCATTACAATAGAGGTTCCCTGATGTCATAATGGAGGACAAACATTCAAAACTAGCTGGAATTTCAGGAATTTGATCCCGGGATTTAACCAATTTTTCTATGATATTAAAGATGTTTTGAAACCCCCTTTTTAAGTTTTTAAGGATTCCAAAGAGAGAGAGAGAGGGGGGGGGGGGCAACCCCTTTTAAAAGAAATATCCAGGTGGAAAGTCAAGTAAACCCCCTTTTTATAATTCGCGGGCCAGACTTGTCCCGCGAAAAAGTACCCCTTTACATTGTGGGAACACGCATGCGGTCCCTCCGAAGTCCGAACCCGGAGTGGGGTAGGGGGGGGGGCATCTATTATAAGCTTGCTAAATTTTATGCAACAATGGTCGCAATCAGGACTCCCCCCCCCTCCCAAAAAAATCCTTAGCCAAGGGCTAGTTATATTTCCCTATATGTCCTAACCTATAAGAAAAGCTTTACGCTGGCTAGATTTACCGTAAAAGCATCTTAATGTTTACTTTGGCTAAATTTCCAAAGCTACTATCACATAATTAGAATTTAATTCCGAAATCATTTTAAAGGGCCATTTTTTTTCTCTGGCTCGCTGGCGATTTTACAAATTTTTCCACATTTGCTATTGTGCTGCCTCAAAATATTTCGTTTAATATCTGCAACTGCACTGAAGATGTGTGATGTGCATGTACCCGCGATTTGTTAAAAATAAGTGCCAAAGTGTAATTTGTAAAAGTCTCACGAGATTCCGGGGGCTCCGCCCCAGACCTGGGGCCCGTTGCAGAAAGAGTTGCAATCAATCGCAACTCCAAAAATCATGCACAACTTGATTTTCAACCAATCAACAGCGCGCATTTTTGGCTTGCGATTGATTTTTTGACTTGCGTTTAAACGCAACTCTTTCTGCAACGGGCTCCAGTAGCGGCACCAAAAGGCACGGGTGGGGTGGGGGTGGGAGTGCATTCGTCCCCTCCCTTGCTCCCCCGGAAATTTTGAGAAATATGTAGTTAATGCTGTCATAAGCATCCTACTTAAGCTGCAATGTGCTCCAAAACAGCTTTTTCGTTCCTTAAATTTTGAATACTAGCAGCAATTACCCGTGGCAGCGCAGGGGTAGGAGTCATTTTTCTTTATCAAAGTGTGTGGGGGGAGGGGGAAGGGGTGACAATCTTGTATGTACAGCTAGACTGCCTATTCACACTGAAAGCCAAGCAGTTTATTGATGAAATATATTTAGACAACTGATTCATAGCAGACTTCTCTTTCAATATAGAGAGGAGGTTCAATTAAGTTAAGCATCTTGGGTTGAACTGGAGGAAGAACTTCAATAATCATTACAGAGTGAAATCCAAATCTAACTATAAAATGGAAAAATGTATTAGAACACGGTGTATTCAGTAAGCAGTCAAGGGGCAATTATTTTGATATAGAAATTTTATGATTACATGTATTGGGTCAGAAATAAATATGTAAGTACATTGCACATGTACCTTACAATGTACATTAGACTGCGGTTGTTTGTACTTTTTAAATTAAAGGTTGCTCAATCATAAGTATGGCAGGATGTCGAAAAGAAGTGAGAGAAGGGGGGGGGGTGATAAAATGAGTGAGACAGTCTGTAAAATCATTTTACCAATGCTTGTTTATTACGATCACACTACATTAGTATTTTGTTAATCACACAGAAATAAAGTTTTAATAAATGAATTGGCGAACATAATACTAAATATAGTTCATTTATATTTGTAAATGAATTTTAGAGACATTAATTTTGTTGAATGTGTGTAGCAAAGAAAGAAAATGCCAGTGTTACCAATGTTCCGAAGAAAATCTGATCAAATTTGCCCTTAAATAAAAGGGTTAATAGCAAATCTATTAAGAAATTTTTAATTTTGGGTTTTGGAACTTAGCACTGAGTTGATTATCAGACTCAACCAAACAACTTCATCACATGTTGGAATTTAGATTTACTGCGGCATCAATCATTCAATATAATATTATGTCTTACGTCAAAATACTAACCATGCACTGAACTGTGTGCAACAGAGCACTGGCACAGCTTGGCCTTGGAGCATTGAGTGGCAGGTAGCTGAATCTGTTAAAATACAGGATTAAATATAAAGGATGTTTTAATGAAACTGGGTAGGTAGGTCATTGGATTGACCTAATTATCAAGAAAAGGTAACCTTCTCAAAGATTCATCATGAAGGTTTTATCTCCCGATTTCACTGATGTTGACATAGATTCTAGGCCTACAAATAATATTCTCACTTTATTCTCACCTAATCAGCAAGCAGGTGACAATTAAGTGAGAATATTGTTTGTATGTCAAAGAAATCGGGAGATAAAACCTTTTTGATGAAGTTTTGCAACATGTGCCGTCGCAAGAAATACACATCGCTTGTGAGTTGTGTTACGCGTTTGCGATTACTGCTGCCGCATAGATAGTAGACTTGTTACGAGGTTGAACGCGGCATTTTTTAGTACAAATGTCCTACTTGGCACAAATGTTCCTTGAGTCAAAAGAAAAAGATTCATCCAAAGAGACACGCTGTATCTATGCAAATCAGCAAGTAATTTGCAAAAATTTGCATATTTTGTCGATAAAGTATAAACAAGTAATTCGGAATATATATTTCACCAGAACTGCCTTAAAATTGGAAATAAAGACTTAGGGTAAGACAGGGAAGAAAATTGTCATAAAATAATTGGGATATCCTTGTTTGTTATTACCTAATTTACATAAATTATGCAAATTATAATTTAAAAAGAGTATTTTTTCAAGAATCCTGAACTGTTTTATAAATAACAGCAATTAATACAAAATGTCAACATTCTACATGAAAGAGAATAATTTAGCGAAGACATCGATATGATTCATGACAGTATTAGTGTCTTAATTTGCTTAGAAAGAGGGCAAATATGTCAAATGTATGACGTGATATTGCGCTAAAACGAGACCAAAACAACCTCTATGTCACAGTCACACTCACGAATCGGACAATAAAGCGATCAATGGTATGTCATTCGAGATAACACAATCTCAACACAATACCTTCCTCGGCTTCTCGTATCGCTTTTGTTGGTGTGTCTGCCACACCGTAATCTATGATACATACGGGCAAAATGCATTTCGGTATCAGTAAAACACTATCAATTTTGTTTTATTTGTTTCCAATTTGTTTCTCTTGGAAAATTTACAGGAGACATTGCTTTGCAGGTTACTGCATTAATGAAGCTCTGGCACATGAATCATGACGAATGTACCCCACCTCAATCCATATATTAACTTTGTTAAAATATATATCTTTTGGAGACCCCAAAGTGGCAAAACTGCATCTCCCCGGCATTCCCGCTACCTTACAAAACCAGTTTGACTTGTATTATTAACTTGGAAAACACAGATGTATGGGACATTAGACAACATGATTCCTGAAAAAAGGTTTTTTTTTTGGTTTATTTAAGCCCATGGGAGCCCTCCGAATTTACCCCATCCCCTCTCCGTATTTCGACTTTAAATTAAAAAATATCATGTTTTAAAGCCATCAGCAAGGCAAATTGCGTTTTTTGGTATAATAAAGCAACTTTTATATCTATATTTTTATATTTACATTCATCATTATTGATATTATTACGGAGCTGTCTAATCATTATTAATATTATTATTATCATTACTATTATTATCATTGTTCTGCCGTTTGTAATAGCACGGTGCTCTAGCACAGTAAAGCCTATAACCCAACAGGAGCATGCCTAGGATACCCTTTCCCTTTTTGGTTTTATGTATTAAAAAATAGTGTATTGTCTTTAGAACTCTGTACTTTTGTTTGTATTGATATATCTTGGAATAGATTGAGGAGAAAATACTCTTCAACTGACATGTAGAGGAGCTGTGGTAAATTGAAGAACAGCCACACGGCCCTTTATTGATTCCACTCTATGTTGAATTTAAATATTTTGAGATCCCAATCGGAAGAAAGATACATTTCTACTACACACAGTAAAGCCTCTTTGCGTTCTCCTTTTGAAAAAAGAAACATAGAAGGGGGCTGAAGCTTGTTTGATTTCTTGGGACCAAAATTTTACATTGAACCTTTTTTGATTTTCAAATTTACATCAATAAATTTTACAGGCAAATAAACAAAAAGGGTTGCACTACAAAATGAAGATTTTTGGGTAACGTTTCTTTTTTTGCCACATCTGCCGGAATTCCAGGGGGTGCTATCTATCGAGAATAATACACGCAGCACCCCCCCCCCCACCCCTTCCGGAAAATCTTGCGGGTGCTTCAGCCCCCGCTTTCAAGTACCAGGGCCTCCTCTATATAATGTAGATGCTGCCTTTAATAAGTGCCCTTTTCCAGATGAGGGCTTCATTTAGACGATATTCTAAATATATATTGTCAAAACAAAATAAAGGGTTGGGCAACTTCGACAGGCCACCGTCATGTACACGAACTTATTTTATGCGATATAAAACAACGCCTTCTGTGTTATTTTTTCAAGAGGAGAAAGTAAAGAGGCTTTACTGTGTGTAGTAGAAAATGTATCTTTCTTCCGAATGGGTTCTGAAAATATTTAAATTTAACATAGAGTGGAAGCAATAACGGGGTTAGAGTATTATAGAGTTTACGTGTGGCTTCTTTTTTCAATGTACAGCTCTTCTACATGTCAAATGTAGAGTATTTTCTCCTCAATCTATTCCAAGATATCAATACAAACAAAAGTAATCTTTTAAGAGTTCTAAAGACAATAAACTATTTTTGAATACATAAAACCAAAAGGGAAAAGGGTATCCTAGGCATGCTCCTGTTGGGTTATAGCCTTTACTGTGCTAGAGCATTATTACAAACTGCAGAACAATAATAATAATAATGATAATAATAATATTAATGATAATATGAAATATAGATATAAAAGTCGCTTTATTATACCAAAAACGCAATTTGCCTTGCCGTTGGCTTTTAAACACGATATTGTTTTTATTTAGTGTCGAAATACAGAGAGGGGATGGAGTAAATTCGGAGGGCTCCCGTGGACTTAGGCTTAAATAAACAAAAAACAAACTATCTTCAGGAAACATGTTAACTGATGTCTAATACATCTGTCTTTTCGAAGTCGATAATACAAGTCAAACTGGTTTTGTAAAGTAGCGGGAATGCCGCGGGGAATGCAGTTTTGCCACTTTGGGGTCTCCAAAAGATATATATTTTAACAAAGTTAATATATGGATTGAGGTGGGGTACATTCGTCATGAAAAAACACAAATAACAGAACTTTTAATACATATGAAAAAACTGAGAAATAAGCTATCAGTAACCTATAGGGGATTACTTCCCGAAAACGATAAGGTTGTTGATCAACGATCTATGATATAGTATATATCCGTGTACTGTATCAAAGCACTAGCTTTGTATCAAAGCAATAGCTTTGATCCAGCTGAGGCATGGCGGCTTGTCATTGTTAAAACCCAACTTCACAAAGGAAATTATAATTGGTATGGTGTCGAAAATCTGTCTATCTGACGGTCAATTGGATCAGGCTCGCCCTAACCGCTAACCCGTCATGTGGTCTAGTGGTTAAGGCACCGGCGTTCAAAGCTGGGGGCCCGGGTTCGATTCCCGGCAGAGACATTTTTTCGGCATCACCAATTTTTCCAAAGGGTAGATAGCTCTGGGGAATCTTGATTTAAGCTACGCCTACCATTGTTCTCTTCATCCATTTCTTTACACAATATTTAAAATAAATGAGTTGCCAAAGCTGCTGTACATGCATAGCTTCACACATATTTTTATACTTTCCCCCCATACGTGTACTGTATCAAAGCACTAGCTTTGTATCAAAGCAATAGCTTTGATCCAGCTGAGGCATGGCGGCTTGTCATTGTTCAAAACCCAACTTCACCCGACAAAGGAAATTATAATTGGTATGGTGTCGAAAATCTGTCTATCTGACGGTCAATTGGATCAGGCTCGCCCGAACCGCTAACCCGTCTCTGTAGTCTAGTGGTTAAATTCTCAAGAAATTTATTTTGAATGCTCTTAAAAACGCAACTTTTATACTCCATTTTTACACAAAGTCCTTACCGTGGGGGCGTCACCCCCTCTCCCGCTCGATCGCTTCGGTATCTCACGCTGTCAAAATATTGTGCCCCCTTCGGGATTTTGCCCCCCCAAAACTGAAAGTGTTCCGGCGCGCCTGTTGACGAGCCCGTGTGCACGAGTCACGATCTTTGGATGGCCTTTATGCTAATGAATAGTCCTGACAACCCATTGACCTGAACAATATGTGAAGTGACTTTGTTTAATGTTTTGATGATCCATTATGATGAAATGATTAATAATGTAAATCTACAAAATGGCACCATATGATATTATATACGACACAAAATTTGCTAATGCATGAGAGTAAACGATATGATTAGATGATATAATTTAAGAAGTAATTCTTATGAATTTATATCTTGCAATGATGGCAGCATAGATTATTTATGCGCGCAGACGAAAATCCCGGGGCAGTTTGATGGTTCATAAAAATATTTTTAACTCATATACATTTTATTTTACATAAGCACTACAAGCTGCTGTTCTATCTGAAGACCAACCCATGCTACCCGTAGCAGTCGAAGATCTGCTGATCCTTGATGTAGCTCCTTTTACCATCAGCCTTGAGACAGCCGGTGGTGTCATGACTTGTCTCATAAAGAGAAACACAACAATTCCGACCAAACAGCAACAAATGTTCACGACTTTTACTGACAATCAACCAGGTGTTCTCATACAAGTCTTTGAAGGAGAGCTTGCATTGACCAAGGAAGATGTAAGTTGCTGCCACATTGGGAATTTACCCCGGGGGGGGGGGGGCCACTTACATTGACGAGTGGATACCATGCGCGACCAAAAAAAAACACGTAAAAAGGATGTCTTTTTCACGATAGGGCACGTTACGTACGTAACGTGATAAGGGTGTCAAAAACACTAAAATAATGAAAAAAGGGTATCTATTTCGCTAGGAAAATTACGTGTTTAGGGTCGAATTTGCGGGGATAAAACAAAATTAAAATGTTTTATAAAGGATGTCCTTTTTGCCCCAACACTTCGTGTTTAGAGTCCGATTTGCGCGAGGTGTAGAAGGTGGGGTTGTACTAAACCAAATAAGGTAAAGCCGACGACCGAAGGACCCGTAACAATAGAACATTCCTGTACTTGTTTAGGGGTTCATTTCAGGGAACATTTGCCAAGAGTATCGTTTTGTTTCCAAAACTTGTTAAGGGTTGGGCTTCACACGCCAATACTTGTTCAGGGGAGCATTTTCAGAATATGGAAATTACGTGTTTAGGGTGCTTTTCGAGACCCCATGGTCGCGCATGGTATCCACTCGTGAATGGAAGTGGCCCCCCCCCCCCGGGGGAATTTACGAAGATTTAAATTGTTTTAGGACCGGGCTTGAGACTAGAGATCGTTCTCATTTCGCTTATCTAGTCTGGAGTGAAGCTCTGAGTTCTGATCTGATGTAATGATGACCTTGAAGAAACTGTATAAAAAATTTCCACTATTCTCAAGCTTCTAGTATTGTTTACAAAGAGAACATTCTGCCAATTTCTAGAGCAGTCTAATTTTAGAAGACTCTTGAATTACCTCAGTAAAATTAACAATGTAAACAACATAGCTAATTCTAGTGTTCTTTTCACTGAACTAGGAGTCTATTGTGTAGCAATCTCTATTCAGAAATAAGAAAACTACTCAGGCTTTAAATATGTGTAGGCATGCCTAACATAGCTTTACTGAAAAATTCTGGAATATTCTTAATCATTATATGCTGTGAATATCCTTAAAGGTCAAGTCCACCTCAGAAAAATGTTGATTTGAATCAATAGAGAAAAATCAGACAAGCACAATGCTGAAAATTTCATCGAAATCGGATGTAAAATAAGAAAGTTATGACATTTCAAAGTTTTGCTTATTTTCAACAAAATAGTTACATGAACGAGCCAGTTTCATCTAAATGAGAGAGTCGATGATGTCACTCACTCACTATTTCTTTTGTTTTTATTGTTTGAATTATAAAATATTTCAATTTTTACGAATTTGACGATTAGGACCTCCTTGCCTGAAACACAAAATGTTAAACTAATTTAATTCCATGTGTTCAGGGAGGAATGAAACTTCATTTCACATGACAATGACGAGAAAATAAAAATATTTCATATTTCATATAATAAAATACAAAAGAAATAGTGAGTGAGTGATGTCATCAGTTCCCTCATTTGGATGTAACTGGCAATAAGCGAAACTTTAAAATGCCATAACTTTCTTATTTTACATCCGATTTTGATGAAATTTTCAGTGTTATGCTTGTTAAATTTTTCTCTTTTTATTCAAATCAAGTTTTTGTTGGGGTGGACTTGTCCTTGAAAGGGGGAAATAACTAAATAAATGAATTAATTGCTTTTATTATTCTACAGTGCGTATCAAAAAAAGTTTACACTTTGAATAAATCCTGTAAAATTATACATTTGTAATATCCTGAAGATTGTTCCACATTTTAACATTGGTCCTGTACCATTAAAGCAAATGACGATATAACTGTGGAAAAATATTTCCGCTTGATTGAGCACCACTTACTTTTGAAAAGTTAGTGAAAAATGATTTGCGCAGAAATTTGAAATAGTTATGCGAATAAAAGTAGACCTTAATCATGAAGAACACATGGAATTTAGCTAGTAAAATTGATTTGAAGATATCTTCTACATTGTTTGACTTGTTTCCTTGCCCAAAACACTTCGAAGAGTGCATTTCGCCCCACCCCACTCCCCCACACACCGAGGCAATCGTGACGATATTTGCTTTACACTGAGCTCTGATTTGCATGGAATGACTTAAGCTTGATTTTCATTTTGTTAATCATTGCTAAGCTTGGGAAAAGTGTGGGGAAACAAGTATTAAATGAAGAATGAAATGTAAACCAACTTTTAATGATAAAAACCTAGTGAAAAAATGCTGGAGATGTCTGATATTAACTTTTGTTCAGATTCAGTTATGTCCTCAGATCCAGATAGGGTAAAGGTTGTGCTTATTAAAGGTCAAGTCCCCCTCAGAAAAATGTTGATTTGAATCAATAGAGAAAAATCAGACAAGCACAATGCTGAAAATTTAATCAAAATCGGATGTGAAATAAGAAAGTTATGACATTTCAAAGTTTCGCTTATTTTTAACAAAATAGTTATATGAACGAGCCAGTTACATCCAAACGAGAGAGTCGATGATGTCACTCACTCACTATTTCTTTTGTTTTTTATTGTTTGAATTATACAACATTTCAATTTTTACAAATTTGATGATTAGGACCTCCTTATCTGAAGCACAAAATATTAAAATAGTGGAACTTCACGTGTTCAGGGAGGAATGCAACCTCATTTCACATGACAATGACGAAAAAATAAAAATATTTCATATTTCATATAATAAAATACAAAAGAAATAGTGAGTGAGTGATGTCATCACTTCCCTGATTTGCATACCGACCGAGATGTGCATATAACTGTTTTACATCCGATTTTGATGAAATTTTCAGTGTTATGTTAGTTGATTTTTTCTCTTTTTATTCAAATCAAGTTTTTGTTGGGGTGGACTTGTCCTTTAAGTGTTGAAATTTCAATTTGGGTGGCAAAATTGTCACAAAATGCTTGAATTTATCCGTTTTATTCCAATTGACTAAAAGTGCACGGGAAATGTATGATAAATCTTTTGTAGTGTAAGTTTGAGTTCGTCCTTTCCCCTTGACACAGCATGAAAACGAGCATTTCTGCGCAAACAGATTTCTGCGAGCTTTACAGAAATGGACAGTGCTAACTCAAGTGTAACATTCTGTCAAAACTTTTACTTTCAATGGATAGATGAGAGCCAAACCCAAGATTATATGTGAAGAAATTACCCACATGTTGTATATTTTTCAATTCCCATGCATGGCTTTTTCAAAGAGTAAACTTTTTTTGATACGCACTGTATAACATAATTTTCATATACATTTGTCACGGTTGGTGATTTTTTTAAAATAAACAAGATTATCTCATTTCAATCAAATTTACAATGCGCTTTAATTCAATTCAATGACGATGCAAATCATTAAATCGACCAACCGTCGAGATGCGTCTGGTCTGATGGTTAAGACTCTCGTCTCTCGATAGAGTTCGATTCCCAGGCATGACGTGTTTTCGATAGAGTTCGATTCCCAGGCATGACGTGTTTTCCGTCAGCAAGAAATTCACCCACACTCGACCCTGGAGAGGGAGACGAGTACAGGCAGACAGTAACTCCTCAAAAAGCTGACATGTGCGCACCGGAATAGATTAGCTAGCTTAGCCGGGGTAACATGATGATCGCCCTGAGCACCTAACAACGCGAATATGTGCGCTATATATTATCCTAAATCATTATCTTTTTTTAAATATCTACACTGCAAAAACTCTGGTGTTGATTTAAGTTTAACACCATCCCAACACCAATTAGTATTAAAACAGAATCGGTTTGATTCTAAACTGGTGTTGTTTCAATACTTCTCTGGTGTGGACATATTAGATTCCGGGCTGGTGTTAAATCAACACCGGAGTTTTTGCAGTGTATAGTCCAAGAATTCTCAGAGATAATCAACAACAAACGAGTACAATATGACTCTTTTATAAGATTTGTATTTTCACAAATACAAAATGGAACACGTTTTTTTATGTACAGGTATAAAAATTCTCTGGTGTGGACATATATAGATTCCAGGCTGGTTATAAATCAACACCAGAGTTTCGCAGTGTATAATGTTACTATTTATGTATTATATTATATCTGGCATGGAAGAAAAATTAAATTATTCTATGAATGAAAGACGGTGAATTCTGATCTTTAAGCCTGTTTAGAATGCTTAAAAAATACATTTAGGAACAAGAAAAAATTCTCTGGTGTGGACATATATATATTCCAGGCTGGTGTTAAATCAACACCGGAGTTTTTGCAGTGTATAATGTTACTATTTATGTATAAACTTGTCTACCCTTTATATATATATATATATATATATATATATATATCTGGCATGGAAGAAAAATTATTCTATGAATGAAAGACGGTGAATTCTGATCTTTAAGCCTGTTTAGAATGATTAAAAAAATTAATGAACAAAAATGTATCTCTTATTTTCAGAACCTCCTTGGAAAATTTGAACTCTCAGGATGGAAATCAGCACCCAGGGGTGTCCCCCAGATTGAGGTCACATTTTGTGTCGACGCCGATGGTATCTTTAATGTATCAGCTACAGACAAATCTACCGGCCGGGATGAGGAAATCACCATTGACAATGATACCAGTATGTATCGTTCGTAGGGCCCTCTCAGTTAGTTAAGGGGGATGGGGGATTCTAGGCAAAGCAGGCCATGTAATTTGCCATATGAGAGAATTGAAGTCTCACAGTTGTCGTATTATTTTGTCTTGGACTTGCAAATACACGAAGTTTATTTTTTTTTCTTCAGGATTCTTTCTTTTTTTCACTATTCTCAAATAAACCCTTTACCAGCATGTTTAAATGTGTTTTTTATATTTTATTGTACTGAAATCGATCTTGACGATCTGAAAACTTGCCAGCACCTTGTCTGACATGTATAAATTTGCCCAAGAAAATGAATCCATATATTAATTGAAGTTTACATTCTACAAGCATTATGACTACACAGTAAGGAAAATAGGTTCAACTTCGCACCTTTAACTTGTTTAAAGGTGCAAACCTGATTCACACTGGGCGCATCTTTAAAGTGCAACTTTGTACCCTTCTGGCTCTCTCCATGAATAACAAAAGATTGTCGAGACTTCCGGATTGTTCACTTCACATTTTTTTAAAAGATTTTCAAAGGGATGCTCCGGGCTGAAAATATTTATATCTAAATAAATAGAGTAAAATTTCATCAAAATCGGATAATAAAAAACATAGTTATTGAATTCTAAAGTTTATACATATTTGTGAAAACAGTTATATGCACATCGTCATGAATATTCATTAGGTGGGCTGATGATGTCATATCCCCACTTTCATTTTCTTATGGTGTTACATGAAATCACAAGTGTTTCATTTTTCATACATGTGTTAATGATGTGTCTCCTTTATGATGAAATAAATTGCGGCAATAATGCACTTAATGCGTTGTCAATCCAATTGTTTTAGTTCTTGGTAGAAAATTTTTGAATAAACATAATTTCATATAATAAAATACAAAAGAACAAGTTAGGGGGGATATGACATCATCGGCCCATCTAATGAGTATTCATGAAATCATGCATAGAATTGTTTCACCGGAATAACGCAAATCTTTAGAATTCAATAACTTCGTTATTTTTTATCTGATTTCAATGAAATTTTCAGCATTTTTCTCAGTGAAATTTGCTCTATTTATTAATTATCTCCAGCCTAGACCATCCATTTAAGTGTTGCCTACCTTGCTTGGGACTCGAACTCACCTCGTTTTAATTGCAGTCAAGACCTCTCAGTCGCAACTCTTTGTAAGACGGGCCCCTGGTCTGCACTTTTAATGGTGCAAAGTTAAACCTATAAGATTGCCACGGATCCAACTTGACAAATTTTCCTATCATCAGGATCATCAGGATGCCACCGTGCTTGGCCGTCCGCATCGTCCGTTTGGCCAAGTTGGTTCCGGAATTCTTCTGCGCTGCTCGTACATAATCAGAACATGAAGCTATTATAGCTCCGTGATCAGTCAGCTAACTATACTTTTAATTCCGCAATAATTAATTGACACAAACAAGAAAGAAATGATGGATCGTGTGTATGGTGTAACACACATATAAGTGCAACGTTGGGTTCCCCGTATGTAATGATTTACAAAAAGCTTATCGAAACAGTTACTGATATAACTATCTTTGCCAAATGACCTGATTCCACAAATAAAACAAAAACAAATCATTCTTATACCAAATTAATGATATTACAAAGAGAAGTCAAGACTATATGAATACATTTATTCAAGACTTTGGGATGAACGTTATCATACAACGTTCCTTTTCTTAATATATCAAGTTATAGTAAATAGTGGTAGTAAAATACGAGCTGTGATTGGCTGGATTGGTACCACGTGACCTCCCTTCAAAAAGTTATATTGTACATATGTACAATATAACTTTCAATTTTTGGATGGCAAAACCCGTGTTAAATGAATGGGGAGAATGTCGATTAATTTGTTTTCAATCGATATATTTGTATATCGATTTCCCAAAGTAGCATTTTTATAATTTCCGATAGCAGATAGAAATACAAATTTACGTGGTTTAACCCCTTGCAGCAGACGACAAATTGAACATCGTGTTCAATTGGAATTTCACAAATATAAGGTAAGAAGAACGTATGCCATCTAGATCTAGACTGTGGTAAAATCCATGATGGGGGGCTTAGATTGAGGGATCTATTTACTATAATAAATAGTGAACGTTCTATCATACAATATTACTGGACTATATGAACTCCAAATATAAAATTATCCCTCGTGCAAGCCTATTTCACCTCGACCTTCGGCCTCGGTGAAATAAACCTGTACTCGGGATAATTTTTTATTTGTCGTACATATAATCCAGTATATTGTACAATAGATTGTACACTATTTATATAATATAGGACAATGTTTAAGATATCCCTCACCGTAGCAGGATGTAAAAACAATGGCTTTTCAAAATGACCAGTCATAAACTCTCTCTCTATAATATAGTCCAGTCAATCTAGCCAGAATAGGGGGGTAACCCACCACTAATTGCAACACGAGATATTCCACTGAAATGCTTTCCAGGAAAGTCCCCTAAACAACATACTAAAAATCCCAAGAAATCCAAGCAGTGTAAATTTATGAAATCTGCATATTATGCAAATTAGCGATTTGAAATTAGAAAAAGAAGGAAAATAATCCAAAAATTACAAATTAAATGTCCAAAACAATTTAATTTGAATGGAAATTCATGATAAATAACTGAATTCAATGTTTTTAATCAAAAGTTCAAAAATTTCTACCTCATCTGCATATTATACAAATAAGCATCCATATATGGGAAAAATGTCAAGATATTGTGATTTTTCTCATATAGACTGCTTGAAAACATTCCATTAATCATGTTAATGTTGTCATTAATATTCTACGATATTACTAAGCATGAGAATTCATCTCAATGCCTGAAAATCAATTTGCATATTATGCAAATTAGCCATTTAAGAAAATAGAAAATGAGGAAATCAATCCAAAAATTACAAATTAAATGTCCACAGCAAGTAGTTTCGAACAAAAGTTCATGATGAATAAATAAGTTTATTTAAAAAAGCTAGCAAATCTGCCTCATTGGCATATTATGCAAATAAGTATCCTTATATGAAAAATGTCAAGAAATTTTGATTTTCATCACATTGACTGCCGTGAAAACATTTCAGTTTTTCAAATTGATATGCTGCTATCAAGCAATCATATCCTAATATTAATATTCAAGGAAAAATACTGGAAATATGTTCTTCGCTTCCGAAGCTGCGTTGTTAGTCTGTCAAGATGATGGGATTGGCAAGAACAAAGCACAATATTTGAATTGGTGTGTAGTTTGTGAGAGTTGACAACCCTTTCTTATATGGATGGGAACGACTTAGACTTTCTTGAAATTTCACTGTATAAACATGATAAAGGGAGGCCAGGAAAAACAAACTTATGTCAGGTAAGATCTGATGAGTAGTCTCATGTATCAGAGATTCCGTCTGGCCTAGTAGCTTCATGCAGGTTTTTTTTAAACAATTTCTTCAGTAGTCGGGCTGCACCTGCTTGACTTAACATCTGGTCATATGTGGGTCAGGATAGCGTCCCATGACTTGTAGATCAGCGTCATCATCATCAGTGGTGAATACTAAGAATAAAAATCTTTGCCTTCCTGTACATGTAATTGATATTAAGGGGTCCCAACATGCTAATTGTTACAGCCTGGATCATTTTCAATCCGGTCAACAAATTATGTATTATAGGCTTATCTACAAACCCTCGTATGGTCCTCTTTAATGCATTGTAGCAATTCTGAGCTTTACCTTACTGATGCTATTGGAGCTCTACGTACGTAAAATGTGCAAGCCTTCCTAGCCTAAAACTCTTGACATCTTCCGAAACAACTTATGTCCATTGTCTCATTGAGGCAACTTGTGTCGGAAGAAGACATAGTTGACGGTTTGTTCTTGTTAAAGTCCTCTTGATTGGCATTCAGTCTCCTATGCTCGACTTGTCGGATTTCAGTACAGAGAGTTGTATGATTGTCCAAAGTACATCTGCATGACACTATTAAAGTCAGCATTCCTCCAGAAGAACATCCTTAGTCGTATTACCATAGTTACTAAAAGGTTTACTCCTCTGGATAACCTCACAGTATACCCATGAGTGACACCTATGTGGCAAATACATCCTGGAAGTGGTACACACTGTCTAATCAATGTTGGATGGTATTTGATGGTTATGTTAAGGGTGTTCTATTATGTTGTGTTCTCTTGTTGGAAAGGCAATAGTCATTATCATCATTGTCTCACTGAGGAATTTATGTTTGCCATAAATATCAGAAAATCAATATTGTTATTTGCATACAACTTACTTAGAAACTATAGCTTTATTATTTGGAGATGGTTGCCATAGGAGATTTATCAAAGAGGAAAGAACAGAAAATGGATGCTTCTTCATGAAGCAACAACTGGATTCAGCAAGAACGTCTAATCACGACTCCTGTATCTGAGAAAGATGCCTAAAATGGCTTTCATGTCGCTCGTATAGGCAAATGCCTATTGTTACTCTTATTAAGCATGCCCAGAGATCTTGTGATCCCAGCAAGTACTCATAATCACCACCATAAACATTAAAGTCTTCAGGTAAGACTCAAAAGTTGATTGGGTCTCTACTCTCCTGATAAATTGGGGAAGGCTATTCCGCAGCTATGGCCCAGAGATGTAGAAGGCTCTGTCACCCAAGGTTGTGTGGCTGAGAGATTCCCTCAGCAATGCTTTATCTGCGGATCTGAGACTGCGTGTTGGTCTATGCTGAGATAAGAGCTCTGATATGTAGGGTGGAGATTTTTCGTTCAGAGTTTTGAATACAAGGACCCCAAGTTTATAAAATAATGTGCTACAAGGACCAAATACAGTATTCGAAACTATTGGGTTTTTAATTGTACGGGTGTGACATCTTGTGCTGATCTTTGGCAATCCAGGAGCTTGCTAGCGTGGACTATACTGGCAAGAAACGCAAAGTCTCTACAAAGTCAAGAAGAGAGCAAGACTTGGATGGAAATAATAAAGCATTCAAGCAGTGGGATCCATGTAGAATGGACTCATCATTATACAATAGAGTGGGGTAACTGACAAAAGTCAATATCAACCAAACAAGAAATGTAGGGAAGGTCATTATGGTTAATCTATATGGAATTTTCGAGGAAAGTATCACGAATGTGTTTCCTTGAACATTTATAACATGTCGGATGCTTATTTGCAGAATATGTAAATTAAAATTCAGATATTAAGCTGATAATTAATGTATTTGCCATTCTTAGTGATCACATCATATTGATCTAGAATGAAATGTTTTCATAACTGTTTTTGTGAGAAAAATAAAAATTTCTTGATTTTTTTTGCATACGATAATGCTCATATATATGCAAATGAGGTATTATTTACGATTTATTATTTAAAAATATATAGATTTGTAAAACTTATGTGCTTCAGTTCAATTCGCATTGTTTTCTGCACTTGATTTCCAATATTTAGATTATTTTCCTTATTTGTAATTTATCATGGCAAATTTGCACAAAATGCAAATTTTGTGATTTTCCTATATGCTTGTATATTTAAGGACTTTTAATATGGTGTTTAGGAAACCTTCCTGTAAGGTATTGCCATATTGCCATATTCCAATTTCAATAGATAATCTACTTGCAATTTTTGTATCACCAGTGTGTTTCCTTGAATATTCATAACATGTTAGATACTTTTATTTGCATAATATGCAAATTACACTACAGACACTAAGCTGAATACAAATGTATTCAACGTCCTTAGTGATAGCAGCATGTAAATTTCAATATAAATAAAAAATTTCAAGCAGTTAATGAGGGAAAAATCACAATAACTTGACATTTTTCCATATAAGGATGCTTATTTGCATATTATGCAAATGAAGTTGATTTTTTTTTGCCCTTTTGACAAAACACATTGAATACAGTTATTTATCATGAATTTTCGCTCAAATTGAATTGTTTTGGACAGTCAATTTGTAATCTTTGGGCTGTTTTCTTTATTTTATCTAACTTTTTATGGCTAATTTGCATAATATGCAAATTTCATAAATTTCCACTGCTTGGATTTCTTGGGACTTTTAGTATGTTGTTTAGGGGACCTTCCTTGAAAGCATTGCAGTGGAATATCTCGTGTTGCAATTAGTGGTGGGTCAAAACCTATATTGACTGGACTAATAGCAGATAGCTCTGGAGAACCTTGATTTAAGCTACGCCTACCATTGCTCTCTTCATCCGCATTTCTTTCACAAAATATTTAAAGAAAAGAGTTGCGAAAGCTGTTGTACGCGTATAATTTCTCTCATTTGTATATTCAAATTTCAAGTCGGTTTTATTGAACAATACTCATCAAAAAGTCCGAAGACTAACAGTGTTAGTTTACAATAAAAAATGCATACTGTAACAGAGAAATAACTACATAACATGCAGTGACCATTAAAGAAGAAAAATATATATATTGTGTTTAAAATGAAATAATAGTTTAACATGAAATAGAATGAGCAGATGCATGTAATGAGACAGATTTAATTTATATATATTTGAAAAAAAAAGGAGGTGAGGAGCAAGAAAGTGGAGCAAGTATGGCAAGAGTAAGCATGTGAAAAGGTGAGAATAGAGAAGGGGTTGTAGCAAAATAAAGGAAAGAAGGAAAAGGGGCACATGCCCACCAGGTGCCCCCCCCCCCGCTGAAAAAAAAAGGCCGGAGCAAAAAAAATCTTAAAAAAAAGGATATGCAAAAAAAAATGCCGGAGCCAAATATTAAGGGGAAAAAGGATTAAAAAGGTAATAAAAAATCAAGTTTTGAAGTCAATATACAAAACTTTTTTCAGCTCGGACATCGAGCTTTAAGCATTATTTTTTCATTTAAAAATTTAAGTGCTCAAAACATCAACTTTCAGATACGATTGTCAAACGTAGGTCTATAAGTCAGCGCTGCGCGCTCGAATTTTGATTGGTGAGTACTCTATATCAATTCTATTACCAAGCAAGCTCCCCCTTTCATCATCTTTTAAGTTAAAAATTCAGCTCGCGATTTGCGCTCGCATTAATTGTTAAAAATGTATTAACCATTGTAATTCATAATTACAAAATGTTTAAAATTTCCAGTTTTCAAGCCTTTTAAATAACAATGCCACTCTGCCATTACGCATATTATATAAACAAATAAGAAATTAACATTATCCTGAATTCCTAATAACTAAATTGGGTGTTTTCAAAATGGAATATCAACAAGCTTGGGAATAATAGGAAGATAGTCATCGTCATATGATGACAAAATGTCCTTAGAATGTTTCCGTCCTTATAATAATAACAAAAAATATCAGCTCGCGTTTCGCGCTTGCATCATTCATTAAGTGTGATCCATATCCACTTCACAATTTTCCTACACAGTGCTTGAAGTATTATTTAAATGAACCTTTTTCAGATCGGAATATCAAATGTTTTTAGCTCGCGCTTACATTATTAATCTTCATGATTAAAAAAATGTGTTCAGAATGCCCAGATTCTAGGTCTAAATCGAAAACATGCGCACGCATGTTTATTGAGATAGCCTTCATGTTCTTTATTTAAAATGTGCTTAAATTATCCAGTTCCAGAATATCAATAATTGTCTGCTCGTGCTTCACGCTTGCTTTATTAATGATACCAAATTAGCCATATCCTATTCATGACAATATGAATAGTCCCGCCTTTAGGTCTAAAATCTAATTTTTCTTCCGCTTGCGCTTCGCGCTCGCATCAATTGTTAAGTTACATTCCTATCCCATTTAAAATTGCAAACAGTAGACTTAGAATGGCAATTTTTTAGGTAGCAATGTCAAGAATTTTTAGCTCGCGCTTCGCTTTCCCGAAATTGAAATATGTACCGTATTCGTGGGTAACTATGAAGAGTTCTTAAGAGGTCCCTTTTCGATCATGTTAGAACATTAATTAAACATTTCTGCTCGCGCTTTGCGTTCGCAGTAATTATGTAGTTACATACATCTTGTTCATGATCACAAACATTGCCCAGAATGTTAAATTTTCAGGACAAAATACATAAAAGTAAAAAAAAAATTGCTCGCGCTTCACGCTCGCACTTTTTACATAAGGAAAATGAGATTACTTTATATTCATGTTGTTTTATAAGAATGAAGCTAAGAATTGACTGATCATGGAAAATAAAGGTGAAGATAATTTCAGGCCCCATTCCCTATTGGCGAAAATCGGATCCGCCCTTGTGATACATACACACACACACAGAAAAATACTGCCCCTTCCTGAAAAAGCAAGGACCCCCAGTCCCCCTCAGGAAAAAATCCTAGCTACGCCACTGAGAGAGAGAGACAAGAGAAGAAAAAAATACATAACATCCAGTTAGGGAATATTGCACAACAGGTACATAAAACTTATATAATACATGTGAGAGATACCTGTTTTAAAAACTTATATAATACATGTGAGAGATACCTGTTTTAAAAAATCACATTTTAAATACATTTGGGCAAACATTTAAATAAAAAAACAAAAATCATCCCCAGGATGAGCAAACTGACAAGTACATGTATCTGAAGTTTTATATACATGTAGCAGATAACAGTGTGATGAAATCAGAAACGAGAAGTTGTAGAAAAGAGAAAGAAAGGGGGAGAGATCAAGGGAACAAGGAAAAATAGAGGGGAAAAAGTGAGAGAGAGGAGGGAAAAAGAAAACATCACAAAGGAATATTGCACATCAAATGAGAGAAAAATTAATTAATGCATACAAATATAGTCTTAGATTAATCATACATGCATCCAATAAGCTAGCAGGAGTAACAGTATAACTGAATAAATTGCACACAGTAAATTCACTGACTGTTTAAAGTTTGAATGAAATAAGGGATGGGAATTCCGATATCTGTCAGTTCTCATCCTGGGAAGGGATAGTGCAGATGCATTCCTTTCTTCCATACGTGTAGTGTACATATCAGCAATAGCTTTGATCCCGCTGAGGCATGGCGGCTTGTCATTATTCGATACCCACTTACACCCGACAATGGAGGTCCATGACCCGACAAAGAAAATTATAATTGGTACACTCTAAAAAATGAAGTGCTAATTCAGCTCTTAAAGAGCGTGTATAGTGACTGCACTTCGTAGTGCTGATTTGTCTAGTTCAAATTTGAACGAGAAAAATCAGCACTCCGAAGTGCAGTCACTATACACGCTCTTTAAGAGCTGAATTAGCACTTCATTTTTTAGAGTGTATAGTGTCGAAAATCTGTTTATCTGACGGTCAATGGAATATTGGTCGCCCTTGCCACTAACCCGTCTCTGTGGTCTAGTGGTTAAGGCACCGGCGCGCGTTATAAACTAGGGGCCCGGGTTCGATTCTCGGCAGTGACATTTTTTCGGTAATACCAATTTTTCCAAAGAACAGAAAGTTTTGGGGAACCTTGCTTTAAACTACTCCTACCATTGTTCTCTCCATCCATTTCTTTCACAAAATATGAAATAATGCTGATGGCAATCAAAGAATTATTATCAGCATTATTTTGTTACCTTACTGAAGCCAATACGTGAAACTTTAAGATATTAACCCCTCAAAAAAGTTTGGAAATCTGAATTTGGCCATTAATTTCTCCCAACTCTCAGTTTTACACAATGCATATTTGATATCATTCAATAGATCGTTCAATTCTCTTTAAAATTATACCATGCTTGTTAAGATCATGTCATCATGAAAAGAGCAGGATTCAAAAGTGTTGGATGAGGTCTGAACTGAAAAGCTGCAAAACGAGCAGAAATAGTCATGAAGGGTCAATACAGAACATGATTCTTCTGTCTGTGTCAATACAGATGAAAATCCATTCAAATCAAGCCCCTGCTTCTGTAGCGATGTTTCTGTGAGATAACATGGTTGGAGTCGTGGTTTGAAATACCCATGCTTGTTTTTTTTAATTATGTGTTTGCTTGTGCAGAGGTGTGTTTGATTCCATGTTAATGTTAATGTTAAGGTGCATGAAAATAATCACCACTGAAAACAAGTGGAATGCCTCTGGCCGTCTCACCTGCATCACGCGGCAGCAGTGCTGACTTTGAAAACTACTCTAACTCGCACAAGATGTTCAGTGATATATGGTTACTCTTATGTTCACTTTTTATGAACTAGACCAATAAACTTACACAGATATGATGGTTGTTCAACAAAAAAACCCAACATGGCCAAAGTTCATTGGCCTTACATGACCTTTGACCTTGATCATGTGACTTGAAACTCGCACAGGATGTTCAGTGATACTTGATTATTCTTATGCCCAAGATTCATGAATCAGATCCATAAACTTTCAAAGTTATGATGGTAATTCAACAGATACACCCAATTCGGCCAAAGTTCATTGACCCTAAATGACCTTTGACCTTAATCATGAGACCTGAAACTTGCACAAAATGTTCAGTGATGCTTGATTACTATTATGTCCATGTTTCATGAATCAGATCCATAACTTTCAAAGTTATGATGGGAATTCAACAGTTACCCCCAATTCGGCCAAAGTTCATTGACCCTAAATGACCTTTGACCTTGGTCATGTGACATAAAACTCATGCAGGATATTCAGTAATAGTTTGGCCAAGTTTCATCAACTAGGTCCATATACTTTCTAAGTTATGATGTCATTTCAAAAACTTAACCTTAGGTTAAGATTTGATGTTGACTCCGCCGCCGCCGCCGCCGTCGGAAAAGCGGCGCCTATAGTCTCACTCTGCTATGCAGGTGAGACAAAAACAGTGCCATTCAGTATTGTGTTATTTTGCAACTTTTGAATTTTGACCTTGCCCCACATTTCAAGGTGAAAGATAATCACATCATGTAGGGTATCATTTAAAAGAAAATTAAATGATCTGTTCATTGATGTTAATTACACATTGATATTTACTAAAACCGATGTGAAATTATCGATCAAAATCAAAAGAAACCGCTGAGAAACATACTCATCACCACGGAAAAAAGAACAGTGACTTTCAATATTGTGTCATTTTGCAACTTTTGAATTTTGACCTTGTCCCACATTTGAACCTCCATATTAACCATAATCATATCATAGAGGGTGTCATTTTAAAGGGAATGAAATGCTCTATTGATATTAATTAAACATTGATATCTACTAAAACCGGGGAAGGATTATCGATCAAAGTCAGATTTCCAAACCTTTATATATATATATATATATATATATATATATATATATATATTGTAAGAAATGGATGAAGAGAACAATGGTAGGCGTAGCTTAAATCAAGGTTCCCCAGAGCTATCTACCCTTTGGAAAAATTGGTGATGCCGAAAAAATGTCTCTGCCGGGAATCGAACCCGGGCCCCCAGCTTTGAACGCCGGTGCCTTAACCACTAGACCACAGAGACGGTTAGTAGCTAGGGCGAGCCCGATCCGATTGACCGTCAGATAGACAGATTTTCGACACTATACCAATTATAATTATATTCCTTTGTCGGGTGAAGGTGAGTTTTGAACAATGACAAGCCGCCATGCCTCAGCTGGATCAAAGCTATTGCTTCGATACAGTACACATATGGGAGAAGAAATACAAATGTGTAAAGTTATACATGTACAACAGCTTTTGGCAACTCTTTTTTATTTAAATATTGTAAGAAATGGATGAAGAGAACAATGGTAGAACAAAGCTGGGGGCCCGGGTTCGATTCCCGGCAGAGACATTTTTTCGGCATCACCAATTTTTCCAAAGGGTAGATAGCTCTGGGGAACCTTGATTTAAGCTACGCCTACCATTGTTCTCTTCATCCATTTCTTACAATATTTAAATAAAAAAGAGTTGCCAAAAGCTGTTGTACATGTATAACTTTACACATTTGTATTTCTTCTCCCATATGTGTACTGTATCGAAGCAATAGCTTTGATCCAGCTGAGGCATGGCGGCTTGTCATTGTTCAAAACTCACCTTCACCCGACAAAGGAATATAATTATAATTGGTATAGTGTCGAAAATCTGTCTATCTGACGGTCAATCGGATCGGGCTCGCCCTAGCTACTAACCGTCTCTGTGGTCTAGTGGTTAAGGCACCGGCGTTCAAAGCTGGGGGCCCGGGTTCGATTCCCGGCAGAGACATTTTTTCGGCATCACCAATTTTTCCAAAGGGTAGATAGCTCTGGGGAACCTTGATTTAAGCTACGCCTACCATTGTTCTCTTCATCCATTTCTTACAATATTTAAATAAAAAAGAGTTGCCAAAAGCTGTTGTACATGTATAACTTTACACATATATATATATATATATATATATATATATATATATATATATATTACATTAAGTTGAAAGTCATTGCTGTTACCATGCATTGTGTACTGCAGGCGGGACTGCTAAAGAGCCTCTCCACTTGTTTAGATCATTTCTTTGTTTGAACGATTAATTTTTTTTTACAGATTTAATGTTTGGGGTTCGGCTTTTAAATTATTCTGTCAATTAATTTTTTATTTTCAAAAAAAGGTTGGATTTGGCAAATTCGCATCAGGGAAGGGGAAAAATGGCTAGGAGGAGGATAAATTATATTATTTGTAAACATTAATTCTACCATATTATGAATGAGAACATTTGCAAGGGCTTTATGACTCAAAGTCTTCGTTATCATGTCGATTCCTTAGGTGCGCTTTCAAATGAAGACATTGAGAGGATGGTTGCAGAATTGGAGAAGATCAAATTGTAAGATAGAGAGGTCCAGCATCTAGACCCGAAATTCTCTCTGGGCTTAACTACGTCCTGAAGAGTTACACAGAGGATGAGCAAATAGAGGACAAGGTTGCTGACCAATGAAAATGGAAGAAAACACATTTATAGGCTTACTTCATTTGTAAGTCTTGAGTACGTTCACTTTGTTTTGTTCGATCCCAATTTATTCTACGAAAATAATAGTGTTGTTGGGGTTTTATTATTTTTCAAAATTCAATTCATTAACATGGTATTATGTTAACTAATAGTAAATAAAATTATTTTGTAAGTTCTATGCCTTAGATACGGCATAGGATTTAATCATGTTTGAGATAGGATGTATACGTTTTAAAGCACCAACAGCCAGTCCCAAATTATATAATTACGCATGTACTGTAAACATTGCTTGTAAAATGTAATTACGTTTAAAAAAGGTATTCTGAAAGTGATTGAGCCCCAAACTCAGATCGACTTGGGCTGGGTCTATCGAAAATGTTTTTATTTAAAATCAAAATATAGGCCTATTCAGATGGATAAACATAATATATCTGTGGAGTGTTGGTGTTCTAACTATCTTGCCTTCAAACAATATCTCATTATGTTTATTGGAGATTATTATATGTAATTTTCGTGATTTTCTGCAAATTTTGGCGTCAATATAAGAGTTTGTAAGGATACGTTCATCCTGTAGCATCAGATAAATAATAACCCTTATCTGATGTAGAAAAAACTATGGTTTATCTAAACAGTGGAATCATTCAGCTATCACGGGTCATCCCAGTGATAAAAATGAATTACAGATTACCAAGTCAAGGTTAAAGGTCATTCGAGGTCATTCGTGTTTAATTCCTGCAAGTATTTTTTCAGTAATTTAAAAAAAGTTATTCATCTCATCTGTTTTCAATTAAGCTTGTATGCCGGGAGTATCAAAGTATCAGCCGTTACTTGAGTGAAATTTCAGGTCTCTGAATACAGGTCAAATGTCATTCCTTAGGTAATCCCAAGGGGGTCCTTGGAAATCCCTTAACCCTAAAAGAACTGGGCTATTTAAGATATATTGAGGACGGGGGGGGGGCGTGATGCCCCCCTTCAGATCTCGGCCGCCGTTCTTGCGAACGCGCACGCACATACTAAAAAAACATTAAAAAATCTGAAAATGATAATTATTCATGATGTTTAAAATATGCAGAATTATTCGTGAAAAACATTATTGACATATACCCAATTTCACTTCAAATATTCTACTTTTTGCAAGATGTCGGCTTTGTAATCTAATTTAAAGGTTTCCACAAAGAAAACTTGCGAAAGCCAATTTTTTCCATATGTATTTCTTTGTTTTTAGAATTTATTATATATTTCTCTAGGTTTTTTATCTTTCAATGGGAATTATTACAGACCACTAAATCAAACCCTAAATCTATGAAGCAGACTTACTAAAACCAAAAGTAACCACCCTTTTATGAATTTCATCTCCCATAGATTTGGGTACACAGAGTATAAAAAATAGCGGCGCTATCCTTTCGCGTTTCGGAAATATCGCGCGAAGCGTTGGGGGGGGGGATCGTGCCCCCAGTCATTTCTTTAAAGTTTTTATACCACGGAACTAGGTGTGAAGTATTGTAAATGTAGATATTCTAATGTGAAACTTACTTCAAAATCCAGGCCTAAAAATATCAATATTTTCAGGTCAAAGCTACTTTGCTCTATAGGGTACATTATTATAGCACAAATAGAAGAAGATTGAAAAGGGGGACCAAAATTTTCTAAGGCAAGGCCAATTTAAAAAGGATAAGAGGGACATGAGACCATGCACCCAATGGGGTATCCACATCCTTGGTCATTGATCGCCTAGGATTAATAGATTTCATTATGAAAAAGGGTTGATGAAATAAAGAAAATGTATTAAAATGTATTAAGCGCTTAGAGACATTCTTTGTGATAAGCGCTATATAAATGTTGTTAATTATTATTATTATTATTATTATATTCAACACTTGGGATAAATAGTGATAATTGTTTGTTTGTTGTTGCTGTTGTTGTTGTTGTTGATGGATTGTATTCACTTGGTCTACTAGTAGTAGATCTACTATTCATATAATTATAATAGCATAATACCACATTGGCAACCTGTTTCGTATGTAGTTGGTCTTATGTTATGACCACTTCGTCTAATTCTCATTTGCTCCAAAGCCCAGTTTTACTTGTATATCCACTTCGTTTGCGATTATTATTTTACTTTGTCAATTGAATATACATGTATTATGGTTCATAAAAGTTCATCGAACCATAAGCCTATGTAGATAAAGTGGTGTAAGAAAAAGTTTTTATTAGATTAAACGATAGATGGTCAGTAGACGAATTTGTTGTCGGTGAACTTGGATTAGATGTGGAATGAGAAAAAAAACACACGAAGGGGGTGTAGACCATAGCTACACTTCGTAATTCCGAAGGTGCGTAATTCCGAAACACGTAAATTGCCTATACAATCCGAAAACGTAAAAGGGTTCGTTAATCCGAACATTTGTGGCGTTATTCCGAAGGTTCGATAATCCGAAAACGAAATAAGGTACGTTGTTCCGAAGGTTTGTTAATCTGAAAACGAAATAAGGTTCGTTGTTCCGAAGGTTCGTTAGTCCGAAAACGAAATAAGGTTCGTTAATCATTTCGTTTTCGGACTAACGAATCTTCGGAATTACGAACCTCTTTCGTTTTCGGATTAACGAACCTTCGGAATTACGAACCTCACTTCGTTTTCGGACTAACGAACCTTCGGAATTACGAACCTTTGGAAATACGAACCTTCGGAAATACGAACCTTCGGAATATTCGAACCTTCGGAATAACGAAGCTTCGGAATTACGAATGTAGTAATATATCTCTCTGGTGTAGACCAATCGGAAATTGACCTATTGAATTTCATCATGCAGAGGAGACTTATCCGGGTATTTCTTGTGTTGATATATATATATATATATATATATATATATATATATATATATATATATGGGCCTATCGTTACCCATTTAATACAAAGTTGGTGTCTGAGATCTGTGTTTATGCTTTTGATAATGTCTATGCATAATCGATATATTGATAGAAATATATTCAATATTGTTTATTAAATCATTTTAGCCGTATACAGTGTCCGTGTGTTTGCTCATTCATATTTCATAAACGTGTGATCAATGTATATTCTAATACGCAGGGATTTAAAATATATTCAAATGGAACAGTAGTGACGGACCAATCACATTTGGGATTTACTTTTAATCCTAAAAATATTTTTCAATCTCAAATGATTTAATTTTGAATTATTTGAAATTAAAAATCGAATCTTAGGACTACAACCAAATCTTAAATCAGATCGGTCCCTACTATAGTCCATCTGGATTTATATTAAATTGCGCAATTTAGTGTTCAGAGTCACTGAGCCAATATTCTACGCAGAGGCGTCGATCCTGGGGAGGGGGGGGGGGCGATCGTCCCACCTATGAAAATATTGGGGGCAAACATATCGTTCCCCCTCCCAATAATTCCGGATGAGCACAAATAAAATAAGACTGTAATGTTACACAGAAATCGGCCAGCAACCCGTTTTTTATATGACATCGTGCTCAAATTGTCCACTTTTCAAATTGGAATATGAAAATTTTCATCTTGCGCTTCCGCTCGCATCATTTTTTTTTTCAAAAACCCATACTTTTCATGATTAAATAGGTGAATAGAATGTCCCGTTCTCAGTTCTCAACCTCAAAAGAACTCCAGCTTCGATTTGCAATAATCTTTTATGGAAATACATCTTGTTCTTTATTGAATTAAAGTCAGTCTGCAAGTCCCTATGTTAATGAGCAAATTTGCAAGAATTATCCAAATCCTCTCTAGTAGGTGAATTCACATCTCTCACATCTCTGCAAAACCTCGTGAATTGTGTGTCATTCTTTCTCAAAGAATTTAACCATTTGCTCCTTGAGCAAAATTTATTACTTTTGTACCACAGGAAAGAGTAAACATTTGCACTCTTTTATATTGGTTATATCTTAAGAATAAAATATTTTGATAAATAAGTAAATTTCAACCTTAAAAAGATGCCTCAAACGAAATTTTCTTTTTACTGTTTCTCTTGCAAATTGTGCAAAATTTTGTGTTTTAATTGGGCACAAACATTATTCATATCATCAGAAAGCTCAAACTCTATACTTTCTTACAATGCCACTCTTGATATGTGGCATCTTTTAGATGGAACAGCAGCCAGCTTTTTTCCATCAAGATGCGAGATTTCTGATTAGCATAAAATCTAGAATTCTAATTGGCAGAAAACAACAGGCACGTGTAATTTGAAGAGATAAGCATATGGCGAGTGTGATCTTGCAGAGGCCCAATGTGGGGAACATTGGCATTTGCTGGGGTATGTGGTCTCTATATGACCAATCACAGCGCAGTATTCGTGTTTTGAGCTGCTAAATGTACTTGGCCTATGAAAAGCTGGCTGCTGACCCATCTGAAACACCTCTTATAAAAATTACATCATATTTAAGCTTAGATCTTCAGCTTGATCATAAGCTAAAAGTCATTTGGGCTCAAACAGAAATTAAGTGTAAAAACAGCAACTTTGGTTACATGAAAAAAAATGTTTCATGTTTTAGATCAACAGTTCCCCCTATATTATAAAAATCTGTTTAAACATCAAAACACATGACCTGAAATAATGATCTTTCTTCTTTATAAAGATACGAAAAACATGATATTTGGTCAATATTTAGAGCAGTAATGGCCTAATAAATAGAGGTGTTTTGGCCCGCACCAAGCTCATTAACAATGAAAAAAAAACCTCTAGTCATATGAATATCACTTTGATAAAAGAAGCTACTTCTGGGGGCTTGTCGACTGACTGCAAACTGTCAATATTTTCAGACTGAAATATCAAAATTTTCAGCTCGCGCGCTTCGCGCTTGCATCTATTATTCATGTAGATACCCATCTTAATCATTGGTACCCAAAATGCTTAGAATATCAAGCTTTCAATTCAAATTAGAAAGAAATTTCAGCTCGCTCTCGGCACTCGCATTATCTGCGTGGTGAGATATGTATCATCCTCATGAGTTACTACAAACAGTCCTTAACAGGCACCCTTTTCCCATTTTCAGGTCAGTTAAAATTTCAGCTCGCGCATCACGCTTGCATTAATATATTGGTGAGACATGTCTTTTTCTCATGAGTCATATAAATGTATATGTATATATATATTATATATATATATATATATATATAAGCAATAGAATAGAATAGAAATGGTTTATTTGAACAAAAAAAATTATTCGCGGCCCAAAGGCCGAATTACAGATTTTCAGACAAATACAAAAATATACATAAAAATTACAACAAAATGCAAAGCGGGAATTAGAAACACAATCCAATACGTGAAAAAAAAATCACATGCCTGAGGTAAATACATACATACATACGTTATTGCCAAATCAATCATCACTGTAATACAATCATTTTATAACCATTTACTATTTGATTCATTATCATAATTAATCTAAGATTTGATTATTATCATTTATATAATTACTATTAATTAATATCATATTTAACTATCCTTTTATTATTCACATTATCATCATAAAAAATTGAGTATTGCACATAAAGAAACATTGACGCTTTGTATTACACTCATCAAAAAATAAAAGATGTTCGTTCATAGTTTACCACTGGTTTATATTGTTACGATGTGAGTAGTTATAGGTCATAGTAACTTGAAAAGTAAGGCTATAATTGTGAAGGACGGCTAACAGATGTATTTGAATTACGGAAGACTTGGCAAGTTAAAAAAAAACTCTGTGAGAACTCATACATTAATTGATATATACAGTGCGTATCAAAAAAAAGTTTACACTTAGAAAAAAATCCTGTAAAATTTTATGTTTGTAATATCCTGAAGATTTTACCACGTTTTAACATTGGCACAGGTCCCTTTAAGCAAATGACGATATAACCGTCGAAAAATATTTCCGCTTGAGTGAGCACCACTTACTTTTGAAAAGTTAGTGAAAAATGATTTGCGCAGAGCTTTAAAATACTTTTGCGAATAAAAGTAGACCTTAATCATGAAGAACACATGGTATTTATCTAGTAAAATTGATTTGAAGATATCTTTTACCTTTTTTAAAATGGTTTCCTTGTCCAAAACACTTTGAAGAGTGCATTGCGCCCCACCCCACTCCCCCACACACCGAGGCCATCGTGATGATATTTGCTTTACACTGAGCTTTGATTTATATGAAGTGGCTTAGGCTTGATTTTCATTTTGTTAATCATTGTCAAGCTTGGGGAAAGTGTGGAGAAAAATATGGTGGCCCTGAAGGGACATCGCATATAGACCAAATCGCGAATATTCACGACGTCGCCAATTTCGTCGTGAATATTCAAATGGACGACGAAATTGGCGACGAAATTCACGACGAAATTCGCGACATCGTGAATTTCGTCGCGAATTAGTTTTGCTTGCCTGGGCGGTATGCGGGTTGAAACCAATTCGCCTGCATGCTGCTAATTCCTCCACTCACAACAGGGTCTACATTCATTTAGTATAATGCAATTCTGTCCATTAACTTTTCGCCTAACAACCATGGTCCAATAACCATTTGGTCCAGTCATCACTTCGTCTTATCACCAGTTTTATTTTTCTTAATTTCGCCCAGTTAACACTTAGTTCAATAAGACCAAATGGCATATGAAATAAATTGCAATTGGACCAACTTGGTTATTAGACGAAATGGCAGTTAGACCATGTGGATAGTGGACGAACTGATGGTAGACCAAATGATAGCATACGAGTTGGCATTAGACCAATTGAAAATAAACCATTGAAACGACAGAACGATGTCCACTGCTATTCATATGCATAGGCGGATCCAGGGGGAGGGAGCCGAGGGCCCCCCCCCCCCCATTGGCGGAGCAAAAAAAGCATGAAAAAGAGAAGAAAGAAATAAAGAAAAAAAAGGGAAAAGAGAGGAGAAAAAAAGAGGAGGAAGACGAGTGAAAAAATAAGATGAGGGGAAGACATGGAAATGAAAAGAATCTTTCATTTTACTCTATCAAATTTTAATTCGCTCGCGCTAGCATTGCCTATAGGTGTTCCAGGGGCGGATCCAGCCTAATTGTGTTTGTATAGGCCTCCATGCATTGGCATACAATCATTCCATTCATTTCATGTCATATCATTTCCCAGTAGCAGACTTTTCCCTGGGTCAGCACATTTCATCCCCTACCCTATCTATTCTGTTCCCATGGACCACTCACCACCGTGTAGAGAGTTATATAATACCCTGGACCCTGCGTGGTACCACATGTTTCATATGTATGAATAAAGCACTTGTTCTTTGACCAGCAGAGAAAGCAGTCATGTGTGTATAGTGTTTGTGACTACAGTGTTATAGTAATAGACTTGTTGAACACAAAACAACCTTCGCCAAGGGGGGGGGGGCGGAATCATTTTTCAGCCATATTTTCCCCGATCGGCCGCTCGAGGATGATTTTTGGTTTCTGTGAAGAGGTAGTCTTCTTAGCTTTATTCTTATAAATCAACATAAATATATGATATCATAATCCTTATTTCTATAATATGAGCGCGAAGCGCGAGCTATTTTTTTGGGGGAAATCTTATGTATTTTTCCTAAAATTTTAACATTCTTGGCAATGTTTGTTCTCCTATGTATGCAAGTAAATATTTACTACGAACACGAAGCCCAAGCAGAAATGAACTGGTGGAAAAGGTACCTGTTAAACACTGCATGCAGTTAGTCATGAAGACGTTATATATTTAAAAAATCAAATAATGCGAGCGCGATGCACGAGCTGAACTTTTTTTACATTTTTTACCTAAAAGAATTAAAATTCTAAGGACTTTTGGTAACTTAAACAGAATAGGTTTATAATAAACAATTGATGTGAGCGCGAAGCGCGAGCTGAAAACTTTTGACATTTCTACATAAAGAATTGAAATTTTTAATAATTTTTTTTAATCGTAAACAGGATAGCTATGTAACTAAACAATTGATGCGAGCGCGAAGCGCGAGCGGAAAAAAAATCGAGATTTAGACCTAAATACCCCGGGGGGCCACTTCCATTCATGAGTGGATACCATGCGCGACCATGGGGTCTCGAAAAGCACCCTAAACACGTAATTTCCATATTCTGAAAATGCACCCCTTGACAAGTATTGGCGTGTGAAACCCTACCCTTAACAAGTATTGGAAACCAAACGATACTCTTAATTGGCAAATATTCCCTGAAATGAACCCCTAAACAAGTACAGGAATGCTATTGTTACGGGTCCTTCGGTCGTCGGCTTTGCCTTATTTGGTTTAGTACGACCCCACATTCTACACCTCGCGCAAATCGGACTCTAAACACGAAGTTTGGGGGCAAAAAGGACATCCTTTATAAAACATTTTAATTTTGTTTTATCATCCCCGCAAATTCGACCCTAAACACGTAATTTTCCTAGCGAAATAGATACCCTTTTTTCATTTTTTTGGATGTTTTTGACACCCTTATCACGTTACGTACGTAACGTGCCCTATCGTGAAAAAGACACCCTTTTTACGTGTTTTTTTGGTCGCGCATGGTATCCACTCGCCAATGTAAGTGGCCTCCCCCCCCCCGGGCTAAATTTATCATAAACAAATTTAGTGGGGACCGTCCCCCGTCTAAAATTTAGGAGGGGACACGTCCCCCCCCGCTTCCGCCGCCTATGGGGGCCGCCATTTTTCCGAAAAGTACACAGGGGCGCCAAAATCAGGTCGAATTTGGGCCCCCCTCCCTTCGAAATCCTGGATCCGCGCCTGCCCATGGTTACCACTCACCACCGTGTAGAGAGTTATATAATACCCTGGACCCTGCGTGGTACCACATGTTTCATATGTATGAATAAAGCACTTGTTCTTTGACCAGCAGAGAAAGCAGTCATGTGTGTATAGTGTTTGTGACTACAGTGTTATAGTAATAGACTTGTTGAACACAAAACAACCTTCGCCAAGGGGGGGGGGGGGCGGAATCATTTTTCAGCCATATTTTCCCCGATCGGCCGCTCGAGGATGATTTTTGGTTTCTGTGAAGAGGTAGTCTTCTTAGCTTTATTCTTATAAATCAACATAAATATATGATATCATAATCCTTATTTCTATAATGTGAGCGCGAAGCGCGAGCTATTTTTTGGGGGGAAATCTTATGTATTTTTCCTAAAATTTTAACATTCTTGGCAATGTTTGTTCTCCTATGTATGCAAGTAAATATTTACTACGAACACGAAGCCCAAGCAGAAATGAACTGGTGGAAAAGGTACCTGTTAAACACTGCATGCAGTTAGTCATGAAGACGTTATATATTTAAAAAATCAAATAATGCGAGCGCGATGCACGAGCTGAACTTTTTTTACATTTTTTACCTAAAAGAATTAAAATTCTAAGGACTTTTTGTAACTTAAACAGAATAGGTTTATAATAAACAATTGATGTGAGCGCGAAGCGCGAGCTGAAAACTTTTGACATTTCTACATAAAGAATTGAAATTTTTAATAATTTTTTTTAATCGTAAACAGGATAGCTATGTAACTAAACAATTGATGCGAGCGCGAAGCGCGAGCGGAAAAAAAAATCGAGATTTAGACCTAAATACCCGGGGGCCACTTCCATTCATGAGTGGATACCATGCGCGACCATGGGGTCTCGAAAAGCACCCTAAACACGTAATTTCCATATTCTGAAAATGCACCCCTTGACAAGTATTGGCGTGTGAAACCCTACCCTTAACAAGTATTGGAAACCAAACGATACTCTTAATTGGCAAATATTCCCTGAAATGAACCCCTAAACAAGTACAGGAATGCTATTGTTACGGGTCCTTCGGTCGTCGGCTTTGCCTTATTTGGTTTAGTACGACCCCACATTCTACACCTCGCGCAAATCGGACTCTAAACACGAAGTTTGGGGGCAAAAAGGACATCCTTTATAAAACATTTTAATTTTGTTTTATCATCCCCGCAAATTCGACCCTAAACACGTAATTTTCCTAGCGAAATAGATACCCTTTTTTCATTTTTTTGGATGTTTTTGACACCCTTATCACGTTACGTACGTAACGTGCCCTATCGTGAAAAAGACATCCTTTTTACGTGTTTTTTGGTCGCGCATGGTATCCACTCGCCAATGTAAGTGGCCTCCCCCCCCCCCCCCGGGCTAAATACGGACACTCTATTCATGTTTTGTAAATTTTGAAAAGAATGAGTAATTCCTACATTAATGATGCGAGTACAAAGCGCGAGCAGAAAATTGTTTGTATTGTGATCTGAAACTGGATAATGATTTAAATAGAGAACAAGTTGAATATCTGAATAAACATGCGCGCGCATGTTTCATATTTAGATCTAGAATCTAGGCATTCTCAATTCAATTCATTTTATTTCCACAATTCAATAAAAATTACATCAAAATTGCACAAAGTGATTCAAAGAACAATGAATAATACAATACATAGACTTGCTTGGTACAAAAACAAAAGGATAAACAAAGTACGGAATATTAACAGAATATTAAAAAGTGGAGGGACAAACAAAGGCCTGGGGCCTATAAAAGGCTTGTCCCCAACATATAAAGATAACATTATGACTGATCATAAACAAACAAGCAAATAAACAAGCATAAAGCAATAAAGTTATTCTAAATACATCTTTTATCATGAAAATCAAAGCGAGCGCGAAGCGCGAGCTTAAATCAATTAATATTCCGATCTTAAAAAAGAGTCAATTTCAGCTCTATATTTCAAGCACTTTCATTGTAAGAAAATTGTAAGGTGGATATGAATCGCACAGAACTGATTTTTTTTCATTATAATTACTTTGAGTTTTGACATAGGACCGGTACATCCTAAGACATGTAGGACATGTCATATGAAAATGATGAATGTCTTCCTATTCCTCTTGCTAAGCGTGAGATGAAACAAAAGGGACAATTCAATTATTAAATTAATATCTTATTCATTAATGCCTAACGAGGGCGCGAAGTCTGATGGTATTATGGCCTGAAAACTGGACATTTCAAGCACTTTTGTAATTATAGATAGGGTTCATCAGTTAATATATTTTTAACAATTAATGCGAGCGCAAATTGCGAGCCTAAATCTTTGTATACATTGTCATGAAAAGGGGATTGTATAATCAATATAGAGACATAGAATCAAAATGCGAGCATGCAGCGCTGGCTGATACGTTTTGACAATCAGACCTGAAAAGGGATATTTCGAAAACTTTATGGAATACACGAAAATAATACAGGTACCTTATATATCTAAATTTGCGAGCGCGCAGCGCGAACGGAAAATGTTAATATTTAGACCATAAAACTGTCATATTTACAGAGCACTTTTTAAAAACCAATTTGTAAATCATGCAAAATAATGAAAGTTTGATTTTCGACATGAAATATGTTTTGTATATTGACTTCCAAACTTAATATTCAAACTCCACATTGAACAAAATATGAAAATCACCTAACAGGCAATGTGAGCGCGAAGCGAGCGAAAATTTTATATAGTGACATGAGAGATTCTTTTTATTTCCATGTCTTACCTCATCTTATTTTATTCACTCGTCTCCTCTTCCTTTTTTCTATTCTCTTTTCCCTCCTTTGTTTCTTTCTTTCTTTCTTTTTTGCCCGCAAATAGGGGGGGAGGGGGCGGGCCCCTCGGCCCCCTCCCACTGGATCCGCCTATGCATATGGATAGCAGTGGATATCGTTCTTTCGTTTAAATGATTTTCACGTGGTCTAATGCCAACTCGTCTGCTATCATTTGGTCTACCATCAGTTCGTCCACTATCCACATGGTCTAACTGCCATTTCGTCTAATAACCAAGTTGGTCCAATTGCCATTTATTCCATATGCCATTTGGTCTAATTTAACTAAGTGTTAACTGGGCGAAATTAAGGAAAATAAAATTGATATTAGACCAAGTTGTAATGAGACGAAATGGTCAAAGACGAACTGGTGATAGGACGAAGTGATGAGCAAATGGTTATTGGACCATGGTTAGGTGAAAAGTTAATGGACAGAATTGAATTAGACAAAATTGAATGTAGACCCTGTTGTGAGTGGAGGAATTAGCAGCCGGCGAATTGGTTTCAACCCGCATACCGCCCAGGCAAGCAAAACAAATTCACGACGAAATTGGCGACGAAATTCACGACGTCGTGAATTTCGTCGTGAATAATTGGCGACGAAATTCACGATGTCGCGAATTTCGTCGTCAATATTGAAATTGGCGACTTCGTGAATTTCGTCGTGAAAATTTCGCGACGAAATTCACGATGTCGTGAATTTCGTCGTGAATATTCAAATTGACGACGAAATTCACGACGAAATTGGCGACGTCGTGAATTTCGTCGCCAATTTCGTCGTGAATATTCGCGATTTGGTCTATATGCGATGTCCCTTCAGAGCCACCATAGAAACAAGTATTAAATGAAAAATAAAATGTAAACCCACTTTAAATAATAAAAACTTAGTCAAAAAATGCTGGAGATGTCTGATATAAACTTTTGTTCAGATTTGGTTATGTCCTGAGATCCAGCTGGCACAAAAAGGGTAAATGTTGTGCTTACTAAGTGTTGAAATTTCAATTTGGGTGGCAAAATTGTTACAAAATGCTTGAATGTAACCATTTTATTTCTATTGACTAAAAGTATAAGGGAAATGTCTGAAAAATGTTTCGCACGGTAAGTTTGATTTCGCCCTTTCCCCTTGACACAGCGTGAAAACGAGCATTTCTGCGCAAACAGATTTCTGCGAGCTTTACAAAAATGGACAGTGCTCACTCAAGCAAGGGCGCCGGAAGTGGGGGGGGGGGCAGGGGGGCAAAACGAGATTTTGCCCCCCCCCCCAACGTGCCCCCCTGAAAGATGAAAAATGATAAATTATTTTAGGGAAAAAGTAAATGAAGGCACTATTCTGCCTGAAAATTGTCATTTCCATTGTCAAAAATGAAAAAAAATACATTATCAAAGTAAGCCTCGCGTCTTTTGATGAACAGTTCCTCTGTGAAACATAGCTTTGATAAGCCCCTTTTCCATCTTATTACGGTGTGATAACGTTTAACCTTTTAATGAATACATTTCAGACTAAAAGCGAATGGCAAATTGATAGTGGTCCACCAATGATTAGGTTTATAATTCTATGATGCTGGCTGTGTCGTCTAACAAACGCGCGGTCGCCCAGAAACGCTCAGACCGGACCCGATATAACTAACGCGCGTGAACACGTACTAGTTACTCGAGTAAGATATGGAATCTATGTCATAGCTGTCAAGCCCAGAAACCATAACATCTCGAGAAACTTGTTTCAATTATTTCATTTTCAACTAAATATAAATTGAGTTAATACAGTGATAACAAGAGAGCGGTGTTGGCTCAGTCGGTAACGCGTCTGCCCGTCGAAGTCAAACCAAAGATCGTAGGTTCGAGTCCACCCTTGGCGGATGACTGAAGTCAGTGCGTTGTGTGTAAACGTCTCTCCCATGTTTCATAGATGCAGGCTATGTTACAATGGAAAACACTCCGTCCTTCGGATAGGACGTTAAATGGAGGCCCCGTGTAGAGGAGAGTCACCACCTTGGCACGTTAAGAACCCACTGCACTATTCGTATAAGAGTAGGGGGAAACCCCGGTGTCGAGGTCCACCTGCACCCCCCCCCCCCATCAGTTATATCGGGAGGAGAGACCTGTGGATCATAGTGATTCAGTTCACTTTTCGCCTCCCAGGCACAGGTGACGCCAAACAAATAATAATAACAATTCAGTGCCCTAAAGAAAATACCAAGGTCATTTCAACTCAATATAGACATGTTATCAGAAAATTACACTCAGAATAATCATGTGTAGAGGATTATAATTCATAATTTGTAAAAATGGTGAATCCCACTCGAAAGCAACTTAGAGATAATGTTTAGACATGAAAAAAATAAAATCATCTGTGAAAGTGTCTTCTTGACCGGAAGATATTATCCGAGATATGAATAAAAATGTAAAGAATATAAAAGAAAAAAATAAGCGTTACAGTAGTGCTCTACTATAAAAAAAAAAATCTTAAGATATTTTCACAGCCCCGTATTTCCTCTATTCCTTTTCATTGGCATGATTGGAAGGCGTTTTGTCTGATACTATTTCAGCTCATATATAGCACTTATGTATTTTAGATTCCAAAACTTCTTCCCATTACCTGTTACTAATCAGATCGAGATGGCAGCTATGTTCTCTGGTTCATCCCAGCTTTTGTTATTCATGGACGTTTGCAAAAATAAAAAACAACATCCGGGAGTGGGTGGGGCTGCAAGACCTAAATTTTCGAAGAAACGTAAGAGCGAGGGGATTTGTGATGGGAGAGCTTTTGCATTTTCTAGAATGAAATTGAAGGATTTCGTGCACACTTTTGGTGAATTTTGCCCTCTCGATCGGCGGTCCCGGCTGCGTACGGTCATGTTTGTCATCTTAAACATGTTAAAGTCTTTAAAAGGCCTATATTACACTGGTTTGAAACAATTTCGTTTGCAATAAGGCTCGCAATTTGCTGGAACTGCGACCCTGGTCATGAAGAAACACCAGGCTGGGTCAGAAGGGAGGAAACAGAAGGAGCAAAAAGAACTCCAAGACTGTTTAATTCTCAAGAAATTTATTTTTGAATGCACTTAGAAACGCAACTTTTATACTCCATTTTACACAAAATCCTTACCGTGGGGGGGGGGGATCCCATAGCCTCTCCCGCTCGATCGCTTCGGTATCTCACGCTGTCAAAAATATTGTGCCCCCTTCGGGATTTTGCCCCCCCAAAACTGAAAGTGTTCCGGCGCGCCTGCACTCAAGTGTAACATTCTATATTCAGACAGGGTGATTCATTCGTATATTTAAACAAGATGAGATTTTATATATTAGAAAAGTTTCCGAATAAAAAAAATAAGCAATGTGTTTCACATTCAGAGAAAAGAGATATTGTTCCCCCATCCCTTTCCATTGTACTCGATCTTTTGATCTCGGCGAGAACCCCATCCACTTTAAACCACGAATCCCCCGAGCAGATTCGATTCACCCATGCATGTGTGTAAAATGTCAAGCATTCCATAGCGTTCATGCCACCAATTCAGTGTAGCGTTACCGCGTTCAGCCACGACGATCGATCGCTCAGCGGAGTAAAACGCCCGGAATGTGATAGGGAAAGGGATGGGAAACCTCTTTGGTATCGTATCGAAGGTGATCGCCAGAATTTCGGCTCATCGTACGTCCCGAGTGGAAAGCTTCTTGGAAAATTATCCCCGAACAATGGAATAACTTGATTTCTCCCCCATCTGCATCCACCGGGAAAGAATTCTTGAGAGCAACACAAGGTTGGACGATTAACACTGCGTTCTTGTTTCCACCCAGAGCCTGAGGCACACTTTCACGGGCACGGGCAACCATTTCGGATTACACTATTCAGGGCTTGTGTGAAATCGTCTCCATCTGTGTGAGTGCTATCCGCCCAATCGTCTTTATCCAACTACTTCACAATCTACCGTAGATTGTCTGCAGCTTTATCTCATCGGTGTTTCATCAATAAACGGGCAATAAACTCATCGTGTATTTTTCAAATATAGTTCAAGAGGAAACAAACGCAGCTGATATATACAATACAAGGTATGTATGTTCAGACGGCTTATTCATAATTATAAAGTCACATGCTTCATTTCTATATACCTCCCTACAAACATAATTTTGGGGAAACTTGATGCAAAGTGCATTATTCTTTGTAATATCAAAATCTGGCTAAGTGGCGAACGGTGCAGGCCTACATGTATCAATAAAAATTTCCTGTACTCAAATCTACGCGCAGGCGTGAGTGTATCCCTTGTATCATAAGCCCTAGATGATACTACGATCTGCACTACATATTCCCACATATACATCGAGCTAATGTATGTGCAAGTATGTACATACGAGAGAAGTGCCTGCGATTATGCTGCCAGTGCCGCCCAATATAGCAGTTTAATTCCCCCTGCTCCCATAGATATGTATGTTTATGATTTTTGCTTCCAGGCGTTTGGTCCGTGCTGATGTTAGCTCGCCACTCTTAGAGACATGGTTGTAGGCGTCACCGTATTTGCTTTGTTATGATGAATAATTTCTGTTTGCAGGTTAATGGAAAAAAAAGATCGACACAAAGAATCCAAACAGAAAATAAGGGGGAGGGGTGTAGAGACACGAGCAAGATGGATACTTTTTCTACAATGACTCGGAGCTCAACGACAGACTTGGACATGGACTCATGTTACATAAAACACGCAATCATCTAAAGACTGATACCAATCCATAAATTGGTATCAATTTCCCCCGGACAATTACCCCCTGGACGAAAATGAGAGTACACCAAGTGGTTATTACACCAATTGGCTATTAGACCAAAAGGTAATAGACGTAATGATATTGGACAAAATGGATATTGGACCAACTGAAAAAAAATATAATTAGACTAAATGATAATAAACACAACGGCTATTAGACCAACTGGCTATTAGACGAGATGGTAATTAGACGAAATGGTTATTGGACTATGTTGATAGTTGACTAACTAATGGTAGACGAAATGATATTAGACCATGCGATAGTGGGGAAAAGGCAGTAGACGAAATGGTAATAAAGCGACAAATATCCATACAAAGAGTAATCCTGATTTCAAAATAATTTCATTCTCTTTTTCGTGTCTCAAAATACTAAGTCAAAGCATGTTTTATATCTTATCTGTAGCTCGAGTCCTGAAGAAAATACCGATGTGACATTATGCGTTGCGACATGTGACATTATGCGTTAGAAAAACTACGACATTATACGTTGACTGCGACATTATGCGTCGGACGCTCTTGGCATAATGTCGCAGATTGCGACATTATGCGTTGCTGCGACATTATCGGTTGTAACAAGGCTAACCCTGAGGGTGACACGACATTTGCTCATGCGACAATGATTGTTCCTGGCTTTATTTCGTCTAAGATATAGGGTTCGGGTTGCAATAGGATTTTATGTCATGTCATGTCATACCGAGGTTTTACCTGACTGATAAGAAAGCACGAATGCCTGTGAGCAAGCAACCAGGGGACCGACGGCTTAAGGTCCTCTCCGAGGGACCTGGTAATGAGGAAGGTCCTCTCCGAGGGACCTGGTAATGAGGATAAATTTTATCCTCATTACCAGGTCCCTCGGAGAGGACCTTAAGCCGTCGGTCCCCTGGTTGCTTGCTCACAGGCATTCGTGCTTTCTTATCAGTCAGGTAAAACCTCGGTATGACATGACATGACATAAAATCCTATTGCAACCCGAACTGTTATGTTTAGGTTTAGGGTTTGGGATGGGGTATATTGAATCCATGCAAGGAGAAGTTGGCCATTCCATTAGCGTTTGGAATTTACAGTGGAGTAATTGTCGCAGGAGCAAATGTCATGGAACCACACTGAGTTGCTTTTTATTTTTTGATTTATTTTTGTATTTATTCTTTTTTGTTTTGGGGGTGCATGATACAGAGCAGTTTTAGAAGCACGTAGACAATCATTAGATGATTTCTGATGTTTGCACTGTAAAGAGTAATCAATTTCTATTTGTCTAAGATTAATTACTGTAAAAAGGGGAGGGAGCTAGAATGAAAATTACGATGCAAATGCAAGGATATATTAATGAAACCTGCTCGTTTTCTTTTCTATCAACAATCTGTAGCTTTTGTTTTTCATTCCATCAGTTTCCCCATACTCAATTCCCCAATCCATTATGACGTCAGAGTGACGTCATGCCATAGTTACTCTGACCCTCGGCCAGACTTTGACAGTGGATCTATATTTGTCACTAAATTGTTTACATTTCATCGGCTGGTATTGTTTTAAGGTCCCGATATGCATGAGAGGCGATGCAAGTTACGGGGTTGACAGTGATGGTGATGGGGATGCTCATTAAAATGGTAACGTTAGACATTCGAAATCTTGTTCTCATTTATTGTCATGTATACCTACTGATGTACAATCTACATGGGCCTTTAGGAGTGTGACCCTTTTCACTAAGATCAAAGAATAAATGGAAAATGAAGGGAAAGAGATATTCCATTTTCTCTAACATCGAAACGATTATCTAGAGACTCTTATGATATCATTATTATCTTGTAGATTAGTTCAAACACAGAACATGCAGAAAAAAGTGTCCTTAACTGAGGAAAACATCATTTCATGAAACAGAATTCAAAATGATTTTGTGATGCAAATTTATATTTTAAAAATGCCTTCTATTTAATTATGTTTTATAAAAATATTCCATTTTGCACATGCCAAAATAAACCTGATTTTTAAGATTATCATTCTTATTCTTTCAACTTTGAGAACCGATCCATATCAACACACATTTTATTAGGCCAAAAGATAAAGTTTTAACAATGAAAATAATGATAACAACATCAATGATGGAAGTGATGGTAGGCCAATGATAATATTAGGCTTAATAATGTATTATGATTACTTATATTGACGATAATAGGCTTCTAGTGCTTGTAATGTGGTCAGAAGAGTATTCAGACTGAATCTGAATATAGGAAGTAGCAATTAAGATTGCCTTTATTGTAAGAAAATAATTTGAATGACAGAAGATCCTTCACATAATAAACTTTATTCACGTATGATGAATATGACATAAAAAGCAATAAAATCATGAAATCATATTATTATTAGACTCAGCAACTGCAAACGGTTATTTAAATCATTCAATCAACCTTCATTCTAAAAATCAGTTTTCACCCAAAATTAAAATATATAATGAAATCATTTAGGTTATTTATTGACATTGTTTTAAAAAATAGGCCACTTATACATTTTGTAACTTTGATTAACAGCAGTCTTAATTTCCGCAAATTTCCCTTGGATCATACAGCGAGATGAGTAAGATCCATGCATGTGTTGCGAGCTTTTCTCTTTTTTCCTTGCTTGAAGAATTTGGCGTATTAATGACCTTAAGAATATGACAGAAAACTAAAACCATTGTGGCTCGTATTCTTACTTTCATTTTAACTTAAACCATGGTCTAAGTCTGGGTAAAAATTGTTAAAAGCGTTGAAAGAATAAAAAATGATGTTCATACTGCTAGCATTTTGTATTTGTCATTTTTAGATGCTTTGTCATGTTATCACCATCGGACCGTGGTTTTTAGTTTAACCGAAATTTAGAATACGGGCTGGGTTTATTGTACCGCCACACTTAACCATGCAATATTAATGCACATAATAAAACAGACACGGCTCATAAGCAACTCAATGGATTGAAAACACCAGTCTATGCACCTGTAAACACATTTCTAATGCACTTTCCATCGGAGCTGTGTGTAATTACCAGCCACACACTGCATGTTCATTTCCAATATGTACATTAGTCAAAATATGAACCCTCATTTCAATCGATTGAGCGTTCAGATTGTCGACAGATTGCTAAATTGTGAACATTAAGGTGACACGCTTGGAAGATTATGTATGTGCGGAGAGTTGGTTTTGTTTAGAGTAAAATGAGCGCGAAATTGGCCTTTTCTTTCGACACGGGGAGAGGAGTGGATGTAGATAAAAGAATATATCAATAATTTTCAGAAAACTGGAAGTTATTTTTTAGATTTTCGTATTTCATATTAGTCCCATCCCCTACAGAAATCGTATACACACATCTTTCCATTACGAGTGTAAAGAGGGGGGGGGGGGGGGTGATTTTAAACCTGCGAATATATGATTCTGTTAAAAACATTCTCCAATATAATTGTGCGATAGCAAATCCTTCCCCATGTGTACATCATAATAATCGTCTTCAATTTTAATAAAGTCAAACGTGGAAATTCACGAAAGTTTAGACGTTTCGATCAGAAAAAGCATTACGCTAAACAAAATCAGACCAGGTTTAGAGAGAGTGCTTGCTTTGATATTTGTAAAAGATATCGAGTGTGGTTTTAGAAAGAGGTCGTATCGTACGTGACTGGATTGCATCCATTTAGGAGGTAATATAACGAAATTGCCAATTTGCGGAGGGAATTGGACGGTACAGAGATATACACTTTTAACCCTCCATTGCTATATACCGACAGTGCCGATGCATTATATTGCCTGAATATCCAACTATTGAATCGCTAGCATTTCACAGACATCATTTTCAGTTTCTGCAGTATTGACACTAAAATTGGCGAGGGGGGGGGTCTGGTGTAGAATTACGGTTGTTGTTTTTTTTAAATTTTCACCCATTCTATTTATTAACATTATACAGGAATAGCGTAACGATTTTTAAAGAAGGGGTGAAAGTGATAGCTGGACATGCTTAAAAACAATGACATAATTTTATGGACATTTTCGTGAACGTTTACTCACTTTCCTGGAAAGTGCATCCACCCCACCCCCTTCCACTGCTACTCTTATAGTATGCGGAGGAACAAAATCTTTACCATGTTAAATTAGGCTTATTATGTTGATTTTTCATTGGTGTTTTTTTTTTTTGCTCTCCGTTTTATTTCAAGCTTTTACATTGATCTAAATAATGACGTAGGATGCTATTTCATGATTGGTTATCTTTTACCCAATCATCATGAGAGAAGGGGATGTGTTATACCTGGTGGCCCGTCTTACAAAGAGTTGTGATTAATCCGATCAATCGTAACTCTATGAAAATCCATCAGTGTCGTATTTTTTTCTACGGGGAATTCGCAGAATCTCCTTAAAACAAAGAGAATAACACTGAATCTTCAAGAGAACGATAAATGTATGAATGTAGAAAATATTTTGAACAAGTTTGCATTTTTAGATGTTGACGGTACTGGCCGTCCATAGTTGTGATTGATCGGATCGATTGTAACTCTTTTGTAAGACGGGGCCCTGCATGATGAGTCACCCGTAAAAGACCCCTTTTTTATCATAGTGGTAGATAATACACTACAAAAACTCTGGTGTTGATTCAACACCAGCCCGAAATCTATTCATGTCCACACCAGAGGAGTGTTAAACAACACCAGTTTCGTTTTGGTCTAACACCAAATAGGTGTTTATACTACACCAATTAGGATTAAAACAGCACGGTTTGATTCCAAACTGGTTTTGTTTCAATACTTCTCTGGTGTGGACATATATAGATTCCGGGCTGGTGTTAAATCAACACCGGAGTTTTTGCAGTGTATAGTCCAAGAATTCTCAGAGATAATCAACAACAAACGAGTACAATATGACTCTTTTATAAGATTTATATTTTCACAAATACAAAATGGAACACGTTTTTTATGTACATGCAGGTGTAAGAATTGTTTTCGTTTAGATAATGAATCGTGAAGTAACATAACAGTTAAATTTTTCTCCCTCTACCCACCAATACATCGAACATGTTGAAGGTTATGTGCTAATATGGAAACCAATGTTAGAAGGAAGATATCTTGTGTTAAAGTTATACGACTCTTACTAAAGGGATCATCTCCTTGATGACGTCATATATTCCCACCAAGACTGATAGTCGACAGTCAATTAAACTCCGTAATCACAATGTGCAATGGAACGGCAAGTCAAACTGCTTTGTGAACATGCGACTTTTACGATATGTTGATACAGCCTACATGACAGGTAACACTCTTGATACATGACATGTACGATCGATAGGTGCATGAATGAACTCAATCAAAATTAATGTTATAATAATATACAAGATACAAGGGAAGCACTAAGGTACTAGTATTTTGATCGGGGTATATAGCAATTTACCTGGTCATTTCTATCTTGGTGAAATTAGGGGCATTATAATTCCACGATCTATGCATGTACATCTCGTTTCTGTGCTCTCCTTCCTTTCTTATATTTTAATCCCTCTTCCTTTTTATGTTTTCTCCTATTTTTAATAAATCTTAAGTTTAAGGGGGGGCAGTCCCGCACTGCTTCAATTTCTACCGCCGCCCCACATAATGTACAATGCGTGTTTGATTCTTACGATTGAACTTGATTGACACGCATGTCATGCATATAACAAATAAAGGTAACCCATAGTTAGTGCAAATATGGGGGGGAGTATTTTATCTTATTTATTACATTCACTTTTAAAGATGGCGATGTACTGTAAACTGCATAGATGTTCAAAGTTCTTTTATACCAACAACGTAGCACAGTCACCTCTGACATGGTTATCTTTCAAAATACGTCACGGTAAATTGAAAATGTCTTCAGCTTTGAATGGTGAACTCATTATCGTATGAGTCATTCAATAAGAAATGGATCCTTACATCAAACATCTGTCCACATTCCATTATTTCCAGGGAGACGGTGAACCGCAATAATTTCTTCAGCATGAAGAAGTGACAACCTTGGTACAATAGACTAGGCCCCCACTGGTCTGTTCATTAGTTGAATAAAGTCGCATGTACTTGTGATGCCACTTATGTCCATTGCTTTACTATCCCCTTAATGGATGCCACTAGCCACCAGCTAACACCTTGCATTATTGATGTCATCGATGATCACAAACCTCTTCACTCAAGGTGAAGCACCATGATAGGTTATGCAATATGCATTAGGTGTCAGATGACTTGGCAGTAAGGATCAGTGTAAGAGGCTAATCAACAGGACAGGCAGGGCATAGGGGGTTGTTTAAAGATTCGCAATTTACAAGGACTTGACATTATATACCATAAACAGATCTTTGTAATATTATTTTGGAGTATGCCATCTTCGTTGAAAATGAATATGTTGCCTAACTGTCCAGTACTCAAAGAAGGACTAGGCATCAATCCAGTTGTTCGTATTTACCTTTCTTCAATATACAACTATTTTTATGAGCAAAGCTATTGAATATCATATAACGTTTCATTTCATGGAGTAATTTTCCTAAACCTCCTAGACCAATCAAGCCCATAAAAGCTAGGGAGTGGAGCCACTGTGTTTAACAAATTGTTCTCTTTGGCATAAAATTCCACCATGGCGGTATAATAGGTAGACATAATTTTGAAAGCTTGAAAAGCCAAAAAATAAGAATAAAAAAGTAAACGAAAATAAAACTTTATAAAATCTAAAACGATAGACTCATTCCCCGATTTGGTATTTACTGATCCAGGGTGTCGAGGGGTCTTATGTACTATAAGGTACAGACGGAGGGCTTGAGCCCATGTCCCTCCTTCCAATGTTCTACGACCCCCCCCCCCCCAAAAAAAAAAAAAGAAGAAGAGCAAATGAAATAAAAGAAAAGAAAATATTTTATTAAAATCTATCACAAAATTGGTGTTTCATGTTAAAATATCAAAGATTTTGCTCACTCGCTCTTCTGTTTTGCTCTTTCTTGAAAAAAGGTTTTCACCTTGGTTTCATGAATTCGCCTTTGAGTATCAGTGCCATCAACGAAGATGGTTTTAATTTCAATTATTGTTCCGAGGCTCAGCATCATTGTGTGTGTGTGTGTTGTGAGTGATTGATTTTTGTCAGACGTGTATCAATCAGATATGATTATGTACGTCTGGAACCTACCTTTAACGTCGCCATCCAAAAGATGTGACTAGGGCTTGAACCTCGAAACTCTGCATCAATTTATAACCTTCTCACATAGCATGGATAACATGCAGGCGAACGCCACACCACCAAATTAACGGCCGTGGGTTGAAGCAGACAGATGGTTCCAAGATTATGATTTAGTTGTTTTCTTCGACACATGTATTATTTTATAAACATCTGGAAGTAGTGTTTAACCAACCTGATACATTCTCCTGTGTCTCTATATAAAGCTTGCAAAGATATAATACTTTCATGTGTCAGGATTGAAAAGTAGGTCGAAAAATACGTCACAAATTTATGTCAATCTTGTTTGTACAGCAATGTGGTGCTCAGCTATACGTGATGTCGTGTTTATAACGAGATTTTCAAATCATTTTTAGCTGAATACTCTGCAAAACGTGATATATTTTGAGAGCAAGAGGCTTTGCATGGGTAATTAAAACAGTAATTATGCCTCAGCTTCTAAACCACTGCTCACTTAGTCACTAATTATTGGTTGTTCAGATGATCGTTAAACTATGTGTGTTCCTAAATGTTTATTGTTTGAGCGTAATTGCCAACGCAGTTGCGGGATCTGCATACTGTCAAAAGTTTCTAGAGCTAATGTATTTATGCTATTGATGAGCTTTATCCGAGAGAAAATATTCTGTATTGCAAAGGCTAATCAAAAGAGTGACACTTTACGTTCAATAAAAAAACTGTCCTAATCAATGGTATTATATTTAAATCATAGAGGCAGAAAGATGCAAAAATTGATTATAAGCGAACAAAGATTACGGACATCTTTAATTGTTCGGATGTTTGTATCATTGAAATCTATAGAAGATATGAATGTATCATCGTGTACTGTGGGGGCTGCGATCCAACATCCTATGCATGGGTGTATATAGACTACACATCCATGCCGGCAGGCTTTTGATTATTTCCACCACCCCTGATAATAGGCCTATAATTTGTTCCAATTGGTGTCATTTCTAATATTCTTTGAAAGCATGTCATGTAGAACAAGGTGACTGTTTTTGGTTTTAACAGATAATTCGTTGGATCAATTTCACCATAAATTCCCTAACTTTATGATCTTACTTAGCATATGCATTTCTCTTTAGCAGTTATGTTCCTTTTTGTCTTTGAAGCATATAACTCCAGGTGCCACAATGCCGGCGAAAGTGTATGATTGTTGCATCATTGAAAATCAGTACATGCCTATAGAACTTTAGCAATGTATGTATAGGCTAGGCCTACTGAATTCACTAAGTCATAATTCTGCAGACTGCTTCATTCTGAGACCGAATACTCTTTCGGAAAACACGTCTCGTGTCGTAATCGTCTGACATTGCCTCTGAGCACGATGCACGAAGGGGCCAAAAAGGTTCACCCTCTGGAAGTTGCACCGTCCGTTTACAATGCCATGGATACACTTACATCTACATGATGTCATTGGCAACATGGCATGTACCCCAGCCGAAGATATTTCTAATACATGACAGCCAATATGTTCTCAATCGCACGAGACTACCCCATGTGATATTCACGCTCAGTTGGGTACATTAGCAATGCACGCATAACCCCATTACGACCGTATTCCTACATGAGAGCGCATGCGTAAAGCATGGCAATATAGGATGGGCAGGTTTGGAGAGATTCCCACTCGAACGAGTTACAAATCAATGTTTATATGCCATATTTCCCATTTTTGAAAGCTTGGTAATGTGTAATTATGAATCGTTCTTAGTTGCATCTCTCCCTCCTTTACCACACTATCTTCCTGAAAAACAACAGTAGTAGTACTAAATCTGGTGATTTACAAGTACTTTAGAATAATATTGCATCGGAATTTGTGAGGGGATACAGCAAAGTTACGAATATCATGAAGTTAACAAATTTAGCAGTGCTTTTGATCGTTATCAATGTGATCCTACATATTTCTATCTATCTATCTACTATTTTCTATCCCCTGAATTTGATATGCATTGATACGGTATTGACCCGCAAACTCTATTACATGTGTCTTCCTGGTGGGCTGCTAACTCTAAATTGATGCCTTGAATTATATTACTAGTATATTACATTGATTAGGAAAATCGAAGAACTGAATATATTTTAATTCTAAACTTGCCATAGGTAGGTTTGTATGATCATTAAAGTGTCCCTTAAATGGTAAATGGGCAAACAAACAATTCTTAATTATTCATCATCAATATCCATTTTCAATCATTGAAACAAAAAGTACCCTGGAACATGTAGACAATTTTGATTTAAACAGATACTTTTCATTATCTTCTAATGAAATTTTATCTGAACGTGATTTTTTTATGTCGATGTAAATGGTTTACAACCGCAATGTCTGTTTAGCAGTCGAAATATGGCTCAAAAATATATCCGTATTTCGAGGACCAAGAAATGTCACCCTTGATTAAAAAAACACATTATACATCGATAAATCCTGATGAATTGGTTCCTAGTCAAGCTATACTCGACCATGTGATATTGGCGTATATTAATTATCGTAGCTGTGTAACTGTATCAAAAAATCAAACTATTGTGTTTAAATCTTTCTCAAAAGTATACTCATGTGTCTCAATCACTTTCTCTGGTATTCAGGTTCGCATTGCCAGTTTAATCTACATCATGTTGGTAGCATTAACTTATTTTTGTCCGATCTCTTTCTTTTGTCATTGCCCTCAGATTTTCCTAAAACATAAATTACAAACGACCAGTATTGCATTTATACCCTGCATTTCTATTTTAAGACGTCAATATTGCCCCTCTTCTATTCCTCATCGTCTTATCGCCCCCCCCCCCCCTCTCTCTCTCCCTCTCTGACTGCTGTACACCAAACCATTCATGGCGTCATTTCCCTGCGAGTTAACATCCCAATGTATGGCGCCAAACTACGATATATTGGAATCGACATAACGATGAGCTCCGGGCTCACTGTTGGGGAAATATTGTATCTCCAGGATGTCATCAGTCTCTCCGCATCAAATAAAACGATGTAGTCAGAAATTGACCCCCGATAAGGGATTTTCCGAGATATCCCAAATGCACAATTTGCTTGCTCAAAATGACGTACATCGGCTGTAAGTGCTTGGGGGGAGGGAATGCATTTGAGTGCTAAGTCCCTGCCTTTTTTTCCACAGACATGTGTGATGTGCATTTAAAGAGATGCCTCAAAAGACAAGAGGTATGTAGGCCTATGTAGCCTTTGTAGACAGACTTAAAACAGCCTTTGTTTGGTTCTATAAACTGTATACAACCATTTACAAAATGCCACAGAATGTCAATACCAATGCACAATATACTTTAATACAAAACATTATGATGTTCATAAGTATAATAATGTCTTCACATAATTGACAGTCGAGTATATATCACGAGAATGTATTTTGAATGTTTTTTTTTCATATTCATAATATTTATTGAAAAAATGTGAGCTCGTTCTCGTTTCTCTGCTGTTCCACTTTAAAATGTTATTAGTGACATGATTTTAATTTATTGGCTGATGAATGTCAATAGTCTAATACATCTTTTAGTTGTTCTGAGCTGTACTCCGATTAGATTTTCTTTTTTAATTTGCATTGTTGGGATAGTTAGAAATAACCAACCAAATCACAATGCTGAGCAGTTCAGTATAATGTATTAGTGTTCATGTTTTCCTTAGTGTTGAACCCCACCGAAGACAAGCATGACAATGCCAGTAAAGCCAGCATTCCATCGTATTTTAATGTTTATTATCACTATACTTTTTAATAAAATCAGCCTTAAAAATCATATTTGTAGCACATTACCGAGATTAAAAAAATACCCAAAATTATTTATGATTATGCTTATTATATTGTAAGGTTCACCCTTAGCCTGTTTCACCATAGTATAAAAATATCGTCTATTACAATATGGTGACAGAGGGATGATAGAATTGTATAGATGTAATCAAATTGGAATGGTAGTCCATCGGATGCCATAACAAGAGTAAACGGTCATGGGTTCTTGACATCGGGTAGTCTCATAACTGTCATATCAATTTCTTGCCAAATAATAACCCATGCGTGATAAAGTGATCACTCTTTATTTTGATTTTTTTCACATGCAGGACTTCATTACTCATGTGACATACGTTCATTCCATTCGACACCAGCCATCGGGAGAAAGTTAAAACTGCTCCAACGGTAAAAAGTTCACCGACAGTCGTCAGACTCGACATCATATTAATTGTTCTTGCAGGTTCTGTGATTGTTCTTGGTGAAATAATTGAAGGGCTGAGGATTGTGCAACATCGCTGATTTGAATTCAGTGTTGATTTTTCATCGAGGAAGGAGACTGTGAGGGGAAAAGGTGTCTATGTTCTGGAAATTCATGCTCTCGCTAAAATTTGGAATAATCCATCCTTGCCTGCTATGCTAATTACAAATGGAAAGTGTAGAAGGTTATTGGCTTCATTAGAATGCAACCGATCAAGAGTGTTCCAAACTCCAATCAACATCTCAATCGTGTGTCCGTATCTGTTGGAGTAATAGCGACAACAAATTGATTAGGAAGGGTGCATATAGCATTCGTGGACGGGTGATGCAGCCTTGTTGGCTTGTTACTGGTGGAATACCATAGTGTGGAGAAAAATAGTCGGCTATGTTAATGGTGATCAGATAGCATGTGACAGCTAAATAGTCTCGCCGCATGGAATGTAAATATGGAGTAGAAATTGCTTCACCGTCTGGCACTTTACTGCGTAGGCTCGTTCACTCCGTTCACCTTTTGAGCAATATGGCATATGAAGGAGTTATCCAAATTAAACCTACCAATAATTCTCATCTAAGCATGCAATAATATTTCCAACAACTAACATTTTTGACATCTGATTCGTATAATTACGAAAGCTGCAATGTCGGTTTATCAAAAGTAAACAACATTTCTCCTTTCACTTTTTTAGCGGTACACACACTTGATATCTCACTGTGACAAGATCCGAAGGGCTCATCTCTTTCATACGTCGTTTAAGTTTATAATGGGCTAACCTCGCAATGCATCTCTACCTACAGGGTGAAGATGCAACTACTCTCTCCCTAGTACAACGCCCCTGGTTCCGATATGCCAGACCTCATACCAATATGGACTCGAGCCGATCGACGACGGCGGCCCAAGCCGCTGGAAGTAGCAGCAGTAGCAGCCCATCTTCAGGTGCCCGAAGCCGACATGGGGCGCGAGCCAGAAATTCGTTTTCGTATCAACCACCACATAAGAGAGCACCGACGGAAAAAGTTGTTACAGCGCTCTTAAATGGGGACTTGGACGCGCATGCCAAAAATTTCGCACGGCACCTTAGTGGATCTCGTGGGGCAGAGGACCAATCACAACTTTGCTTGCTCTTGGACGCCTTAGACGTTCTCAGCTCACGCGAAAAACCTATCTACTGTCAATTGGTACAGAGATTAGCTGAAGAATTGCTATTTGAATGCATTGATTATCTATGCAGCACAATTACGGGTGTCGGACGTGTGCACCTGGATGTTAAACTTTATAACGTTATACGATTGCTGTGGGTGTCATGTCTGTATGCACCCGCTCTTCATCATCTTGCGGGTTACTTCCGCGAGTTGCTTATACCTTATCATGGAATCCTGTTAGCATGTTGCCGATCCCTTCGCCGTTCTCTGAGTACATGTAGTGACTCCTCGACGACTACTTCAGGAACGTACAGTCGTGATTTAAATAGCGATGGTGATGCCCTTGTAAGTAAGGACAGCGTGATGGGTGTGGCCATATGCACTCTTAGTGTTTTATACAACAGCTTGATGATGGTCCACAATCGAGACGTGATGGAATATTGTTGCCAAATGGGAATCTTCGGCATCATCGTTTCACTTCTCAGGCGGACGCGTCAGGTCATGGTTGGTGAAGCTTGTCTTCGGATCCTTGACCTCGCCTGTGAGCACGGTGGCACTATGGCACGGACACTACTTCGTGATCACCAGGTCATGCGCGAGGCTGCCAACCTTTGGCACTTCATGCTTAGACACGACCTTGTCACAAAATCGGGCTTCCAAATCGCTGAACTCATCGCTCGTCTCAGTGAGTATCTTCGGCATGGAAGCAAAGGTTACGCTGGATCTAGTGGGTTTGCTGCTGCAGCTCCGAGCCAACACGGGTCTCATTCAAAACCGGAGAAAGCGACATTTCTTTATCGATGCTCGCAAATAAAGATGGTGCTATGGTGTTCTTCGCCAAACTGTGCTCTCTCCGAAGAATCCACAGGTCAAAAACTGAAGATGTGTGCGCGCTGCCGATTAATGATGTATTGCAGTCAAGACTGCCAGTCTTACCACTGGACTAACGGACATCGTGAACGATGTGGAAGTCGAAATCGTAAAAGTGCACGAGAGCAAGAAGACGTATCGTAGCACTTCAACTTAAATTACAATTGTTTATCACCAATGTGTCGTGAGTTCTATTCGTTAGTACCTTATCCTTTCAACTGATGAAATTATCCGATTTTTTTACACCAATGTGTTATCACTGACTTCCAAAATGAACAAGTTTGTGTATGCAATAGGAGTAGACTTCGTGTACATTAGATAACATGTTACTTCTATTGACGAAACAGTATAACTTCCGTTCACAATGTTACTTCCATATTCGATAGAATAGCAATCCGTCTTAAGGGATTTCTGTATTCTACATGCACGAACAAGATACTGAAATGGAATGGCAAATGTGAGCAATTCAACTATAAGTTGCTGGTATTCTTGTGGTTGATCCATCTCAATACTTAAATTGGTAAACGCGTTCGCACGAAGTATATCTCAGTTTTCAACGTCCTTTATATGTACTAACTTTATAGCAATGTTGAATGGGGAGTGGCCGAAGAAACAAATTTAGGCCCCATTTGTATCATGATTTGTTCGGATACTATCCACTGAACAAAAGCAGAACAATGATGAGAATTTCGGGAAGACAATTTTAGCCAATGAATACAAAATGGTCGCGTCATTATTCTACGATGTGATGAAGCTCTGAATATGACTGCTAGTAAAGTATTTATACTAATATAACTATCATTAGAAGTATATACGAAGTTATGATTCAATATTAACCTTGAGAGCACAACAATGACGTATAAGCACATAATAATCATGTACAGAACAATACCAAACATCGTTTAATCCAAGTTTTGTAGCGTTGAAAAGTCTTGCTTATAGAATGTTTATACCATGATCTTTTCCTCACTGCAAGTGTCTTTCGTTTTTTGCGGAGCTCTGAACCATTAACAATCAATCTATCTATTGCCGTGAAGTAAGAATGTGACTACGTATTAATAGGAAATGGCGAAAGAATTTGGAAAAAAAAATATAAAGGCTAGAGACTGAACCAAAATTCAACTAAATTGAATAAATGCTCATAACATTTTGTTCAAACAATGTTATACAAAAATATATACTATGAAAAAGTCTGGTAGAAGATCAAATGAAACAGCTTTCTTGAATGTACTTAAAAGTCCGGTTTTCTAGAAATCATTTGAATATACATAAATGAAGGAATACTTTGAATGAAAAAAGTAGAATTTTTCTTTTGTCCTGAAAGAAAATCGTATATTACACTGGGATGATCGGAAGAAAATTGGACTTTATTCATCATGAAAGGATACTTTCGCCTTCAAACAGCTAGAGCATTGCATTTCACAAAACATTCACACATCTGGCAAAAGAACAACCCCTCCTTTAAATTATATTTGATTACAAACAAAATGAAAGCAACCTCGCTCCATCATTTTACAAACTCGTAGTTAGCAGGAAAAACGTTAAAAATGAGTAAAAAGAGAAAATGCACACAAGTGCCTGGCATGAATTCTTCACTCTTAATATAGTTTTGATAATTTTTTTATTTGTGGAAGTCGGTTGCTTTTAGCATTAATATTTTTTAGTTATGTTCATTATTTCATTTCATATACGTTATAATAATCAATTATTATTCTAGAATACATTACTAATACTCCTGTGGTATATTGTCTGTTAATTTGCTGTAGAAAAGTATAATCATATATCAATGGCATTATGCCAGCATCACTATGCAAACTAGTATTTTATAGGCTACACATATAACTACTCGATATGATGTCTGATTGTGTCAGTTTACCCATATAATAATATTACGATATGTCTCATCAGAGATGAGCGTATATCATGTACATGTATATCAAAGATTCAATAATACTATACTTGCAACACACATACAAACGCTTTAAAGCCAGCTGTAACATATTTTGAAATATCATACACAGATTTTAAAGTTGGGTATGATATCATTATTGATGCAAAATTATATATTCACATTAGTCATGTTAGATAAGTGTACTTTGATATCTTGACACGGTCATGATAAAGTTTGTTTTGGGTCCTGGTCAAAAGTATGGGCAAGTACTATTATTTGGGTAAAATATTGTGATGAGGTTGTTGTAATTATACGAATACAACTGAATTGGTTGTTAATTTCATTAGATTACATTGCAAGTCAGTAAATAGTAGACGAAATTATGTATTAAAGGAATGTATACTCACATAAAATTTGATGTAATGCTTGCTCTCAATATTTTTTAATCACTAACAGAAGTACATATTTTGTTTTGAAATCGAAGAAAAAATTGATGTCACAGTGTTAAAAAAAATATCGTGATTTTACAGAAAAGAAACAGAATATTTTGCAGAAGCAATCATAGAATCATTCTGTGAATTCATGAAACAGGAATTTTTAGCAATTTAATAGAACAGGTCTGTTTAGAAAGGGGAAAGGGTGTTTTATTCAGGGAAATTTGTTAGATTCCATACACCAAATACCAATTTCCTGTAAGATTACGCAATTCAGTAAGATTACAGGTGTTCTCGAGACTCTGCTGCAGGAACTTCTTTTATTTTAAGGATAAATTTTCTAACAGTGCTGTGCACCTTGGGGTTTCGTTTGAACTCGGGAGGAAGATCAGGGACCTGTTGCATTATGAAGTTACTATTGCGGTAACTTTGCCATCTAATGGTGACTTCCATGAAATCCTTGATTCTGATTGGCTGTTGAGAGTTGCTACCATGGTGGTCACCATTGGGTAGCAAAGTCACTATATTGGTAACTTATATTTAACTGGCCTAAGCGCTCTTAATATGTGATGTTTAATGCTGGATAGTTATTATCGGATTGACTAGTTGCTCAATTGTAGGCAGTATTTTCGTTGGCCCAAAATTCTAATGCTTTCTTTCAGCGGGAATTTCTAGAAATAAAAAGTCAAACAAAAATACACTCTAAAAACCAGAAATGTTAACTTAACATTTGAAAGGTTGGAGGAGTGACAACATTTTCTAAATGTTGCATTCACCACTTTAAATGGTTCTACCCAACACTTAAAATGTTGGATTCAGCTTTATACAAGGTTGGATGTAACATTTGGAAAAGGTTGTCACTTCTCCAACCTTTCAAATGTTGATTTAACATTCAGATTTTTAGAGTGTACTGCAACACCTACCCAGTTAATTATGATTTTATCTATACCAGTACTTTTGTTCCTGCATATACGCTGAGGAATATACACTGCTAAAATTCTGGTGTTGATTTGACACCAGCCCGGAATCTATATATGTCCACAAAAGAGAAATGTTAAACAACATCAGTTTCGTTTTGGTCTAACACCAAGTAGGTGTTTATACAACACCAATTATCAAAACAGCATCGGTTTGATTCAAAAGAGGTGTTGTTTCAATACTTATCTGGTGTGGACATTATATAGATTCCGGGCTGGTGTTAAATCAACACCGGAGCTTTTGCAGTGTATCTATACCCTTTACGAGCTACACTAAACTTTACTCAGTTGTTGTTGAAAGGGACTGGGAGTAAATGTTATCAGGTATACTTCGTTCTACGGGAAATAAAGAACACATCATTGTAAACTATTTGAAATTTTGTTTAATTTTACCCTAAAACGTTTATGTTCCATATTTATCTAATATTTGGTAAACTATCGTCTATAAAATGGCTTGTTGGGTTAACATATGGTAATTTTGACTCTGATGGAATGGCTGATGTAGCATGTGATCCATCTCATTCGTGTTCTTGTGCATGCAGAAAGATTTGTGAATTGTTAATGTGTAACTAACTTGTTCCAGTTTTCGCCTAATGTATCTTCTTTTGGGGCGATATGCGTACTAAACAAAGAAAATGATTTCATATAGACAATACCTCCGTCTTGATTCCACCTCTGCACTGATTAATTTTCTTGACAGTGTAACGAAGAGACTGATAGAATAAAATGATGTTGACATTCTGTAGGCTTACTAGACCATTGCCTCATCCCACATCCCCGATACGTCTTGTGATGTTATTAAGGTGCTTGTCTCGGGGATCCTTCAAGAGGCAAAGGCGCCATGAAACACAAATCAATACCAATGCCCTTCCCAACATTGATAGTTCAAAGTTCATCAAATCTACCATTGCTTTTGATCATAGCCATGCACACTGCGTCCACGTTAAAACTGGCTCGCTCCGTATCAGACTTCGAGAAATCCAAAGTAGATGATTTTACCAGATTTGCTTGGATTACGAAGTTATCTTTGAGGTATAAGAGGGGGGAATTCAAATTTACTTCCATTAAAGTCAGGTACGCCTTAAATTGGAAAGTTTTCTTTCTTTAGACAACAGTTTTACCAACTATTTGTTGTCCAGGGTAAACATGACATCATAATTCAATATGATTTTCTGCGTTCGAATTTCTCCGTAAAATACATGTCTTGCCTTATAGAGACAATATTGTTGTCATTTCCTCAGATATGTGGTAACTTTTTACACAAACTTAATTAAAGTATACACCTGTTTTACATAGTGGATTTAATCATTTACACCAATAACAGTTTTTCTATTTGATGCCTTATTTGATTTGAAAGAAATTGGCAAAATTAACAATTACCTGTGAGATCTTTATGTTCTGTATGTAAGTTGGTATCAAATTTTAATTGCAGAATGAGTGTTAAAGATGAGAATGAAAAAATAGGTGCATGGTTCGATACCAAACAAGAACAACTGTCAGATATATCTGAAAATAAAGATAAAATTAGCCGGCCAAGATCAAATATTGGTATCTGTATGTTGAAAAATATATAGCAAGTAAGTTTATTTAAGATTAAACCGGTCCTATAATAGGTACTTACGAACTGTTCGGTGTTTTTAAGGGAAAAGTCATTTAAAATACAAAGCAATGGTTTTCATGTTTATTGGGTATCTTCAGAAACCGCTAGTAAATATTCTGTGTTCATAGGATTCCTTTTCCATTTGCAAATCCGTATTTCTTTAATTCCCAGTGTGTATCACTCCTTCCCATACACTTTTACACATCTGTCATTCTGGATTGTTAATCTTCTTATAACAAGATACAATTATCTTTCCGTTGATGGCTTCCGTATCCAATATGGTCTAATCAGTTGAGGGTATGTCAGTTTTGACTTTGATTCGACCTTTATTCACTCTTTTTATCCTTTGTACTTCCCTCGATTCATAAAGCATAATAGATATGTTTATATATCCATTTGAATAATATTGTAAACATGGAATGTGGTGGATTTTCAGTTTCAAGATGTCATCATGAAAAACACGACTCCTAATCAAACATTCTCTACTTGTATTTACATCTCCTTTCATATTATAGGGTTAAACAAGATCACAACCGTTAAAGTGCTCAGTGATTGTCTCTATTTTGGATAATGTAAGATTACTGCACTATCGAGCAATGGTACCATCAGATTTACTTGAAATCGTCGATCGGATTTAGAAGGGATTGAATAATTATTGTGAATGCGATGGAGGTATTAAATTAGTAGCTATGTCGGAATGACAGTATCCTCCTTACTTAAACACGGACGTTCATATAGGAATCCCGGATACTAATGTATTTCGCATCTTATTGACAGCACCGTGATGTCGCAGTAATACCACGAATGATATGCCATTCAAGACAACACATTGCATTTTGTCGTCTGGAGTCGGCTTCGCTGGCTTGACTGCGATGTTAAATCGACTCAAAGCATCGCATTTCGTTCTTTCAAACGTATAGATTTTACCAAACCCTGAAAACGCGTGATAGCAATATTGAGATGAAGACAGACATAATTGGGTGGGGTTCGTCACCTATGGCATGGGTATTCGCTCATGTATCACACAGTAAAACCGTGCATAGAATGTGTTCTACATTAATACAAGCACCGCGTACATGCTAATTCATCTTACAGAAAAGCATGCATCGAGTATATGTTGAAGAGTAGAAATCATAGTCCCTCGTTTCCTCTATGGACCCCGGGCTGTGAATTCTCGACACAGTACTGCACATAATATCAGACTGCTAGTAAGAACATTGTTGCCCACGGTATATATCATCGTTCATATTCACTCCCGATGTATATCACTCAGTTTCTATCCCGTTGCATGCGCGGTGCCCCCAGGGGTTAGAAAATAGAAGCGCTGTGTAGTATAGGGTATGTTATAGAAAGGGAAAAATATCTGAGGACATAAGGATTTTTACACGATCACATTCAGTGGCATGAGACGGGGAAAAAGGATTACGGCCAGACATGGCGGGCGGGGCATTTTTTTAAAACCTTTTAATCCACAAATCTAATATTTGATAGAATTTTCTTTCTCTATTTTTCTTTTTGTTTGTGAAGCTCTTGGTGGCCCATGGCCCCCAGGTTCCCCCATCTGTAACACCAATGATCACATACAGTTGATCATGAAATGACCGTGAACATTTCACAAGCTATTTTAGGACAAAAGGTTTGATTTGATACCATTCTGACATCCGATTAATAGCCATATTCTCCTGGTTCTCTGAAGCATCCATTCAGAATTTGCCCGGGGGTGGTGCATGTGTATTTCACCCCTGGAAATCAGGTAGGTATGCGTAAAAGAAGAACTTGAATCAAAATCATCTTCATTTTTTAGTGAAAACCCTTTGGGCGGGGGGGGGGGGGCTTGTGAAATTTATCCTGACTAAAATCACCTTCATATTTTAGCAAAAAACCTTTTTTTTGCCAAACCTTTCTTCAAAACCAGCACCCCTACTACGAATCGTTTCGTATCATTTCGGAATGGGTTTCCTTAAGTCTGATTCAATTATAAAGCTATTCCTATATCCAACTTATTAATTCATCTAAGTCACATAGTTAGGGAAAAACCGTGCAAGTGTATTACCATGCGTATGAATTTTTCTCTTAAATGCTAATGAATCTTCCTGAAAATAAATCTACCGCATGATAAAATCATGGAATTATAGTTTTGTCGAGGAACATCTATATCCCAAATAGGTCACAGCAATTAGTGACAATGGGCATAGTAACTTCATATAAGTCACTTTGTCGATGAAAATATACCTTTATCAATATCATTACAAGGGATGAAACTCCCGAGAAACCATGACGTTTAATCCAGTAGACCCACTCTATGGAGTTTTGTTTATGCAGCCTGTATAGCTTCCTACTCGCCAAGCGACAAAAGATGCAGTCTTCATCGCATCCAACCACACATTCAAACGTAGCCGATGTATTCCTGAATATGTCAACATCAAGTACACATTCCGTCCTTGTACTGTATTGCATTGGCTTGGCCGATTGCTTATCGAAAAGTAGCTGACTTAAAAGGAGTCTGTTGATTTATGAATGTAGGACAATGATTGTGGTTGAGCGTGTTGGTGTGACTAGTCGAAGAGTGAGATTGCCTACAACACTGAGCCGACGTGGCATTATACAATTTTCTCATTTGCATCGAAATAAACATGATAAAAGTTTTGATAACACGTATACCTTTTTTATTCAATATTCTTTACAAGACGTGTATAGAGTGATTTAGGAATGATCTCCTATACACTGTTAAAAAAACCCTGATTTTACAGAAAAATAAAAGAAGATTTTGCAGAAAGCAATACCAGAATCATTCTTTAAATTCATGAAACAGGAATTTTTCTGCAATTTAACAGAACAGGTCTGTTAGAAAAAGGGGAAAAGAGTGTTTTATTTAAGGAAATTTGTAAGATTACACACACCAAATACCAATTTCCTGTAAGATTACGCAATCTGGTAAGATTACAGGTGTTCTCGAGACTCTGCTGCAGGAACTTCTTTTAGTTTAAGGATAAATTTTCTAACAGTGTATATAGATAAACAGTATGTATGTAAAATCACAGGATTCATCGTTGGGTGATAAAGATATATGATAAGTTATTCAAGTTATTATCAATATGCATGTTTTATTCATAATTATGGAATGAAATGTTTATAACCTTTCTATGGTATGTAGAGATTTTTTCTGTAGCGCTTGAACTTGCCGAGAACAACATATATCTTATGAAGATATGAACACACATACTTAACAAAACAGCTTTAAATTCAGATATATACCTTATAAATTAAAATTTCACAATTATTACCTGCACGACTTGATTATTGAAGATATTTTGCCACCACATTGGCATCAGGTAGTAAGCATGCTATGATCAGTTAGGACATTGCTGCATGTTTTCATGAAATCAAGTTATATAGAAATTCAATAATTCGTTGAATTGAAAACTGCAATTATTTTGCACTTTGAAGCTCGGAGACAGCCTATGCCTATTAGTAAATAGTCAAATAGTTACAGTTATTCCTCAACTATCTAATGGCTTCGTCAAACGATGCTAACCCCACTTTGGAGAGGGCGACTGACTTAGAATGAAAAAAAAAATGTTTCTGAAAATAATAAATCGTGCCTGTGGCTTGCAAATGTAAAACAAAAATTGTTCAATTAAAGTGTTCAGATAGAGCAGAGTAGGAAAAGTCAATCCACTTTCTATAATACTAGTAATGGATATTTAAATGAAATGTGCAATTCATAATCATTGAAGCAGCAGGTTCCGTGCAGCACTCTAAAATGTCTTTGTACCCCTTTATCTTTTCAAGATGCCTCGGCGAATGGTATCCTAGCGAAAAGGAAATCGACCTTTTGTCTCTGGCCCTAGACGTATCTAGCTACCGCTCAGTGCGGCCAGCTGTTAATTAGGACAGACATACCCATGTCCTTTTAGACTTGTGGTTCCCAGGCTTCTTTAAGATACTGTGGTTCATTTGCTTCCTGAATAATTCAAAGTTAATCATTACTGATAGTCTGGAACCTTTTGAGGGTTTGGAATGGCCCTTCCTTCATCACTGGAACAGAAAGGACATGAAACGAAAACTACTTTTGACATGTTTGATGCCACAAGTCATTGATGATAACTGCGCCAAACACAATCTAATCATAAATATGAATAGCATAATCGTTATAAGTTGTTTAGACTTTATATTTCAAGTGTTTCCTGGATAAGAATTGGGGAATATGGGACAATAATTCATTTAGCGATGTTCATACAAAATATATTATTGGAGTATATCTTTTTGCATATCAATATCCTATGTAATCGTACCATAACGAATGCGTTAGTGCTTGTGGTTTACTGAGCCTGATCAGACTTTCAGTGGGTCTCGTGGAGGTGTAGACTAATTGGCAATCCAGCCTTAGAATAGCAATAGTGACCTTTCGCAGTATGGGGTGTACGATATATTGAGAGGTATATATCAGATAACGAGACGCTATGCATGCATGTGATGTGATATATACATACATTGAGGGTATAATGTGAATCTTAAGCTCGTGACCAAGACGAACATGATATATTTGCTAATGTCACGACCAGAATGGGGGAAAGATACTATTTCCTCCAGCTGATAAGAAGTCCAGATCTAATGAAGACGTAAATAGTGCTTACACACACGCATACACATTATCTATATATATCTTATCTTATAAACACACTATATATATATATAAACACACTATATACGCGTATACGCACACCCTATCATAAACACGCACACCCACACCCTAAAGCACACTCATAATTATACACAAACACACCCCCACACTCATGTGGCTTATCCTTGACTACACATCACAACATTTCTCAATGATATCAATATACACTCTTAAAATAGTTGGGCCCAAACACAACTATTGGTTAAAATCTGTCCCAAAATTGGGTAATAAAAACTAATAATTGGGTAATAAATTTGCTAAATTGGATAATGATTGCCCAGAACACACACACACACACACACATACATACACACACACACACACACACATATATATATATATATATATATATATATATATATATAAATATATATATATTTACCAACATGCATTCCCCAACACAGTGGACAGTATGTCGCCCAACATTTTAAGTGTGTACTTATTATTTCATCTTGTTGGGCGTAGGAAGTGTATGCTCCCGTACACATTCTTAATTTATTTCTATCAAAGAATACTTTTTGAATATATAAATAATAAATCATGGTTTCAGTGAGTATTGTGGTTTATCCCCCGCCTCCCCCTGACAATAACACAATAATGATTTTTTTAAAAAATCATTCTTTGAGAAAGTTAGACGTGTGGAATGCGACCAATTGAACATAACGACTAAACTACCCGTGCTATTTTGCTTGTTGGAAATTATAATTCTTTTCCGTTTCTCAATTAAGATTTTCTGCCATTCTCTCACCAAGAACGAAAATTGTGATAATTTCTTAGTTTATCCAAACTTAAGAGTAAGAAAAAAAATCGTAAAATAGTTTTTTTACCATAAAGAGATCAAGTGAATTACGAATGCTGTCTATGGTATATTACAATCCGATGTAGTTGTGTTTGCTTTGGATGTCCACTTATGCAATAAAAACTACTTTATGTAACCATGACTGTGTACAAGCGGTAACCCTCCTGTTAACTAATAAGCAATAACGGTATATTTTAACATGTTGGAAATACACTCTTCAAACAAATTAATCAAAATAGCAAAATTGTTGGTTATTTCCGATCAAGTATAGACTCAATCGAAGTTACGATATATCTTAACCAACATTAATTTACTCCCTAAGTTCCGTAGATTAAAAGTCAATCTAATAGATTGTGGTCAGGGACCAATCCAAAATTGGATCGAAAACTTAAATCGAATAAGATTGAATTCTAATTCTATAAGATTGAAAAATTCAATCCATCTTTGGATAGGTCCCTGATCGCAATGTATTTCGATCTGAGGAATTTGGAAAGTAATAATTACAATTTTATTCAATCATACTCTAGCAATACTTTTGATCGAATATGTTTACGCACATAAAAAATTATATATTAGTACTTTAATCATTAGGAAAATCCTTTAGCATGTAAATTCATGCCACGGACTGTGATCTGATTTTGAATTACTTTTTATTATTGAACGACCATATAGCTTGTATTGTAAAACAATATTTCTCTTGCATTTACAAGTGGACATTTAATTTGCGGGTAAATGTAGCATTTACATTATTTATTACGATAATGTGTTGTATACTTATGATTATTTTTCCTTCATCATTATTTCGCTGAAAAATATATGATATCGAGTTTATTCCGTTAAAGGATAATAATAGAGAATACTTTGTTTGATTATAGCCTAATATCTATGCAAATGCTATGGCAACATTATCAATAACGAGTCGCATGGTGGGAATTTTTTAATACCTTTGTATATTTTACTATTACATTTGATACAGCCGTTCAACCTGATCATTTGCTTATAGTAATAGTTTTATCTTGTTTACATGGATTTTTCATCTCGCTTGTTTAACTTGTGAATAGCGTCTGTAGTGATTTATTTTGTTGCTATAAAACGATTCGCATTACTTCATTTATTAGAGATGTAGAATATGATCTGCCTGATTATATATATTTTGGTGTATTTTTGCCCCCCCCCCATTTTTTTAAAGCGTTTACCATAGAAATAAGGTACGATCGATAGACCAACATAGTGAACAATTAAAAATAAACAGTATACTTTGACGGTGAAATAAAAGACCATCTTGTCGTGGTGTATATCTCTCTTTACGAACAATCAATTTGGGGTCAGTATTTCAAATAAAAAAAATAGTAGATTGACAATGCAATAGTTCGTGTTATGGTGTATACTATTATGTTTGAGGTAAAGTCTTCATTCTAGTATACATTTCTTCCTGCCTACTTTAATGATTTTCAGTGGTGAAGGAATCTTGATCGTTCGGTCAAACAGATGAATTTTATGATACACTTTGTATATCACTTATAGGCTTGTACCAATCGATCCCAAGGTCATCTATGCGATATTTTCTTGTTCGATCGATAATCTTACAAGATTTCTTCTTTCATAGATATAATACTTATTAGAATGAGATAGATGTTCCCTATTCATGTGATATCATATAACGTAATCTTGTCGTTCTTATATTCACGTGTTTATGATAGATAACGACGATTGAAAATATGAATAATCTACACTGTGTATGTTCTGTTTTAAACACGATTAACCACCATTGTGATCAAAATAAACGATGTTATTTGATAAATTACCGACTCGGTGTAGTGTAATGGACATGTACGAGAGTGAAGAACGCATCCTTAATATTTTCTTTCAAAAAAAAATCAAAAGGGAAATGACTCTTGTTTAGAGTTGTGGTAGTAACATAACAATAATAATAGTTACATTTATATAGCGCTTCATACGTTGGTTTCTAAGTGCTTTACATTGTATTTAAAATTATCATTACTCCGGTCAAAGGATCCATCACTTTTCCACACATAAAGTGCTCCATCTCCACTCCCTCGGGAGTATCCAACCCAGGCAACCGTTTATCGGTGCACACATTGCCAATCTAATCACATTGACTTTCACATCCTATCGGGTATCCATCTAACACCTGGGTGGAGAATGACAAACCTGGGTAATTGCCTTGCTCGAGAACATTAGGTGGGATTCGAACCCTCGACCCTTGTTATAAGAGTCAAGTGACTGGACTTGGTGATTGTATGTTTTAGTCAAAAACTATATTATTTTGTGATGTTTAGAGAGAATGAACACGAAATCAGAATTTGAAGAAGGACTAGAGTAGTTATGCATTATTAGTGAAAATATAATAGTAATATTGTCATATAGATATCCATTAACCTGCAGCAAAAGAAAGTGAAGTGAGTGGCGCCCAGAGAGATAATGGTGGCGCCATTCTAAAGTTGTCAGAGTGAACGTGGGATAAACACGCACTGTGGCGTCACCTCTGCAAGTGTGTCATCCAATAATGTAAGATCACAAGTGCCACTTGTGTATGTCTCGTTTGTAAATCGTGTACATGCACAGTACCGCTGCTCGTTACATCAGCTATACCATGCTTAAGCACTATCCTCTCCTTTCTGTATACCATCCTTCTCTCTTACCACCCCCCCCCCCCCTTCTCCCCCTTCCCCTTTCTTTCTCTATCCACCTTTCATTGATATATAGGAAATATATTCATGGTTTGGGTAGGTTACTTCGTCTACACTTTTAGAAAATATCTTTAAAATAAAAGAAGTTCCTGCAGCAGAGTCTCGAGAACACCTGTAATCTTACCAGATTGCGTAATCTTACAGGAAATTGGTACTTGGTGTATGGAACCTTTTACAAATTTTCTTTTGATAAAACGCCCTTTCCCACTTTTAAACAGACATGTTCTGTTAAATTGCAGAAAAATTCCTGTTTTAAGAATTTACAAAGTGATTCTGTTATTACTTTCTGCAAAATCTTCTCTTTTTCCTGTAAAATCAGGGTTTTTTTTAACAGTGTACAGGGGCGGATCCAGCTTTCGCCAATAGGGGGGGGGGGGGCGAAAAATATTTTCATCAACATTTTTCTCGATTTGCCACTATAATCGGATTTTTTTTGGTTTTTCAGGGGGTAGTCCTAACAAAAGACTTAAGTTTTAAGTAAATTTTAGTTATATTGTTATAAACAAGATAAGGTATCTCATGCGGTCTTAATATATAATGCGAACGCGAAGCGCGAGGTAAAATTCTTTGATTTTTAATGTCCTTAGAACTGAAGATTCTGAGCATTTTTTATAATCATGAACAAAGGTCAGTATCCAACTAAACAATGCGAGCGCGAAGCGAGAGCCAAAATTTTATTATAGTAACGTGAAAAAAGACTCAATTAGTTTTGACTGATTAACGAAGAGGATACAAGTATCACTAATTAAATAATGAGAGTGCGAAGCGAGAGCTCAAAAATTTTGATATTCCGACCTGAAAACTGGACAGTCTAAGTGTGTTTTTATTTAAATAAAGAACAAGCTGTGTGTCTCAAACAATGCAAGCACGAAGCACGTGCTTAATTTTTTGATATACTGACATGATAAAGGAGCATTTTTACAAATTTTGGAAAGAATTTCCAAAGAGGATAAGTTGCTCACAAATTTTGATTTAACAATTTGTGTAAATCAAACAAAGCTTGATGTGCGAGCTAAAATATTGTGTGCAAATTGATTTCAGAACTGGATATATAAGTATCATTTAATCCCCTTTAGTGGGATTCATTATCCAGGCAATGCGAGCGCGAAGCGCGAGCGAAAATGTTTATATAAAGTTTAGTTTCCAATTCTTCCCCTCACTATTTTCTTGTTTCCTTTCGGGCTCAGGCCGGCCGTTACGAGGCTGTAAATTACACATCATGGGTATACTACCTCTTTCTTACTTTTCTTTCTGTTTTCCGTATAATTTCCATCAAATTAAAGAGCATACTTTTTCTGCGGGATGTCAAAAAAATGGGGGGGCAGGGCCGGCTCGGCCCCCTCCTGGATCCAAGCCTGAGTGTATCCTTGGGATAAGGGCTGTCATGCATCAACGCTAGCGATTTCATAAGGTTTTTAAACTTTACACTTTAGATAAAAATCGACTGATTGAGGACCAATAACACCAATTGAATTCTAAAATTTTAAACCTAACATATTTGTTCCCTTTATGAGTTTTAAAATAAACATACAGGATTCGAATCAAATCCAGAATGTGGTCAAAGTGGAGTTAAAGGGGAATCCAACCCAAATAAAGACTTGTTTTTTAGGAAAAAGGACAAACAATAAGAAAGTTATGAATTTTGAAAAGGTGTAATAATTGGTAGTCACTATACCCATGGAGACTTCAAAGTGGCCGCATATGTGATGTCATAATGATGTAAGGCACGGCCTCTTCCATGTAATCCAATAAATAAAGTGGCTAAAATGTCTCTGTTTTATACTTCAAATTATATTTTTCTTTAATTAGGAAATAAAACAGTATACTGCCTGTGATTACTGTCCCAGCGGAATGGGTACTTGGGAGAAAACCACAAATCCCTGATTATTAAGAACATGGCCTATGGTAAAGTTGTCATTGCCCCTTGTCATAATGCAATTTGAAATCTATATAGTCTTAGAGATCTCAATATTAAAGCAGCCATAAATTTCTCATCGCTCGGCCGCTTTCTTTCAAATTTTCACCATTCTGTTTTCATTATTTTTCTCCTTTTCAACATTTATGAACAAGACTGGGTTCTCCTTTAAACCAAAACTATGCAACACATAAACACACGTACAGTTCAGTTAGCAAGTTCTAGAAGAGTTCAATTTACAGTGCTAGCAAATTGGACTTGTACTTCCGGGAGGGGAGGGGGTGCAGTCAAATATATTGGTGTATACATGCGAACACTCGTTAAGGGTATCAAAACACCGATTTTCAAGAAAAGGGATGGTTTTGAAAGACTGGTCAACGGTCAATCGCGGGGTCAAACGTATTGAGGATATTTTTTTTCCAAAGTTTTTTTTTTTTAAGACTATAGCCAAACGTGTTTAGGGTATGTGTTTTACTCCAAGGTTTTTTCCCCCGGGGTTTTATTCTGGAGACAATTTGTTTAGGGGCCAAAATGTGTAAATAAAGCCCGCGAAAAGCTCGTTTAGGGGGTGTTTGGAAATAATTTGGTCTCGCATGTGTACAGCAATACATTTGACTGCCCCCCCCGGTTGTACTTCACCTTAAATGTTGATAATTTACCGGTAGAGGCAATATCAGAATTAATTATTATTTCAAATATGGGGGCCACGGGGGACGAATATAGAGTTCAAGCTAAGTTGGGTTTTTTTTTGCTTCATAATAGTGGAATTTCAGAGAGGATCGGGTATCATAAGCATGAAAATGTGAGTTAAACTCAGACAGTCCATGGATATACATCCACATATTTTTTTATGACACCCAAACTGTTCGTAATTGTCTGGGAATGATTTTTCTTTATCATGAAAGCAAAAAAGGGAAACAAAAAAGTAAAAGTAAGAAATAATATATATTATAAACAGATTTTTTTTAATTTTGGCTCCCCATAATTTTAGCATTGTCCATAAAGAAAAGAAATCCACTGGTTTACACACATGTAGATACATGTACAACGTGTATACACAGAACAAAACAAAAGATGGTGAAAACATGTCAACATGAGGAAATTATTTTAGCTCAGGTATTGTCATGGTTAATGCAAAATTTACAATACACAAATATGAATTACAAGTCAAAGTTAAGTCTGGTTTAAGAATTATTCATATTCTAAAATAACCATATTTGGTTATCAGCAAAAGATTGCAAGTGCAGCTGTAATTACAGTTGATCAAATATAGACTTTAAGTGCCATTAAACGGATATGTATCTCACTGATAAAATGATACGAGCGCGAAGCGCAAGCTAATATTTTTGTATTTATTGACCCCAAACAGGGACATTTTAAGGAATATATTTTAGTAATCAATTAAGAGTATACATATCTCACCATATTCATCTAATGCGAGTGCCAAGCGCTTGCTGATTTGGTTCTAATTATATATAAACACACAGGAAGCACTTGTAGTCATTGTAACCATGATTAACATACGAATCTCACTAATCAAATATTGTGAGCACGAGCTGAATATTCAGGAAATTCAGACCTGAAGAGGGGCATTCCAAGGCTCGTTAGTAGGAATTCGCTAAGACCATACATATTTCACTAACCAAATGATGCTAGCGCGATGCGCGAGCTGAAATTTTTTTATATTCAGATCAGAAAAGGGATATTAAGGACTGATTTTAGGAATTCATGAAGAGCAGATATATCTCACCAATCCTTTAATGCGAACGTAAGCACGGACAGGAAATGTTTAAAATTAAGACCTTAAAATGGAACGATCGCTTTAAGTAATCATGAAAAAGAAGCATATGTCATGATAGCTCGAAGTGCGAGGAAATATATTTGGTGTATATTGACTTGATTTGACAACGTCAAGTCTCTCAAATATACTTGAAAACTATAGTACTCCTAAAAAATATTTGATCTATTACATCTAGTTAAACAGACAATACGAGCACCAGGAACAATGAAGACATAGACCCTGAGCAAATCATGTTTCATAAAGTTATGAAAAAAAAGTTTTTTTATGTATTACACAGTAACATAACATAAATAAACAATAATTTCTTCTTTCCCACTATGTTTCTCTCTCTTGTTCCCTCTTTATCTCCTTTTCCCCGCCGTTTTTTTTCCAGGCGATGGGGGGGGGGGGGCGGACGCTACTGATTGGGGACCAAATTTTCTCAAACGGGTTTTCAGTGTGCATGGCGTGCATAGACGAATGTTTAAACAGTTGAAAGTAAAACTATCGTAGAGCGGGTGTGTGCTGGGGTCCTGCATAATCTTCGGGCATAATCTGTTTTAGGAAGAAGCGACGGCTAGGTTGGTAGGATACATCAAGAGATGAGAAGTCTAACCGTAATAAGCGTTGTCTTTTTTTTGGGGGGGGGGGTCATTTAGCTTCTTCAAGTCGCATAGTTTGCTGCATTGGCAAAATGACACATACCGTAATAATAGTTCATCAGAACACACTGGATGATGATTCTGAAGCTTTTTCAAGGTTTGAAATGGAAATGGGAAGCCATACGAATTATTGCATTTAGTTATCACTTCATCCTTTTTGCCTGCATGATATCTTAAAAAATCTTCAAATTTAAAGGAGGACCCCCCCCCCCTTCCACACAGGGTCCTGCATACGGATACCGCCCCGGGACCCCCCCCCCCCCCCCCCAATAGCGGTGAATTCGCTGCTCCTATAGTATAGTAGAAATACTCATAATTATTATTGTAAGTGCAAGCACAATCGAGCGACCATATCATACAGCGAAACACTAGTACCGTCTTCTTGTCTGCTTCCACCTTCCAAAATGGCGACTTGGCTCCCCCGAACTTCTGGCATTTTATCCAGATTTGCAACTAAATCACAAGTGGTATGACATTCCTATTTTAATGTTGTTGTGTGGGGATATTGACAAATGGAAAGGTGTAATTTTGTTGTGTGTTTATCTTGCTGAGCTGTTGAAATGGGTATTCTAAACTTAACACCGTCGAGCCCCAAGCCCAGCACGGCAGCAGCACATTACATAAATTTTCTATTTTATTCGCATTCGCACGTCGCGCAGATATCGAGATCTATCCGCGATCGGCTATAGACTGTGCTGTGCAATGTGCGGCCCGGCGCGGCGTAGCCTGGAGGCTTCTGGCGTGTCTGGGGAGAATATAGACTACGTAACGTTAGGCTTACATGCACTCCCATGACGCCTGGCCCTGGGGATACCATTGGCTCGCACTCACCGACGAATTGGGCAACAATGCACCAGTGCTAGTTAGAATGTGATGACCTGATGTTTGTTAACATGACGATTGATCTGACATGTCTGACTTAGCCTTAGGCATGTTATTGTTAAACCCAATGGGCTCCCGGCCGCGTAGCCGTCGGGAGCCCAGGATCGTACGTGCATTTTACCATACCTCACGGAGAAGCATGAAGTATGGTCAAAATAATTTTCCGAATATATACTTATAACAAAAATCAAGCACTTAGGCCTACCACGATTATATGGATGAAGGTCTAATGAGTGGCAGTTTCCCGACATCGAGGCACAGACTGGAACCTCAAAAAAACGAAGAAGTTCTGTCGCGGTAGCTCCCCTTCTTTCAAAATTCAAAACAAAATGGCCGATCGAGACCGGTACCGAGGCTGTTGCGCACGCGTATAGCCCCGGGCTCGATCGGCCATTTTGTTTTGAATTTTGAAGAAGGGGAGCTACCGCGACAGAACTTCTTCGTTTTTTTGAGGTTCCAGTCTGTGCCTCGATGTCGGGAAACTGCCACTCGTTAGACCTTCATCCATATAATCGTGGTAAGTGCTTGATTTTTGTTATAAGTATATATTCGGAGAATTATTTTGACCATACTTCACGCTTCTCCGTGAGGTATGGTAAAATGCACGTACGATCCTGGGCTCCCGACTGCTACGCGGCCGGGAGCCCCCTGGGTTAGTTATTGTTAGGCCTATACATGGGCGATAATGTTGTTGGTTGGCAATGTTTGGCAATTTTTTGTTGAATGACGCTAAAAAAAATGAAATGATTAAAAGTAGAAGAGCGTTTTACTTACATGTTATTGATGCCAGCTTGTCTCCTTAGTTTGTGATTGCATCCTAGCGACGCATTTAGGGCAGAAAAATCATGAGCAGTGCCAATCTAGATTTTTAAAAATACTTGCATTGGCCGATAAATATCATGGATTGTAGCAACGTATACATGTATATCTCAACCCACGGAGAGGTTTCAACAACGCAGCTGAGTCTATGCACTTTTTGTGTACGATTGTGTGTGTGCATGTGCGATATGTCTGTGTAGACTGTAGTAATTGTAGTAAATGTACTTAGATGTTTCGAATCGGCGACTCAAAATTTACCCATCATTGTTAATCACCGTTCCGGAAGTGCGTAATTCATAACGTTCTTAACGTGTTTAAAAATGCAGCAATTTCAGGAGAAAAGTTTTTCATGTATTTGAAAGGACTTGTGGATACTTTCATCTCATACAAAGATTTGGGTAAGAATGTTTATTTCAAAATTGAAGGTTGAAGACCACCGATTATTGCCGATGGTGACTCAGTGCACATTGACGTTACACCTTCATATGCCTAATGCGTATGAAGGTGCAAAAATCTGTAAATAAAAAGGTGAAAAATTAGAGGTTTCTCTCCAGACCGATCTCATGTAGCTAGATCCCTCGATCAATTCGTATACACTGCACAGCACATACAATAGACTTGACCCTTGAACCGCTTTATGTGTTCAAATGTTTTCTTCAAAATGGGAACCATCTCTGGAAAACTATCCAGAATTGCATGGTTCCCATTTTCACCAATAAATAAAGACAGTTTACTAGTGAGATTTTCATATCTCAGAAATGTCACTGACAAAATAAATTTTGCTTCTAGTAAATTGTTTTTGTCTTCTCTGCGAAATGAGAACCAGCATCTACAACTCTATGGCTACATAACCTGGGTAAAATATGACATTGTTATTATTATGGGGAATTTTCTATGCTGGTTCTCATTCCAGTGATGTGAGAAAAGCAAACTAGTTTACTAGCTGAAATGGGAACCAACATGCACAACTCTGGAGAATTTTCCATGCTGGTTCCTATTTCAGCAAGTAGAGAAAAGACAGTGACGCAATCAATCTTTCTGATCTACACTCTTCGAAGGATTTTATTTTAGAAGCAGCACCATGCGCTAGCAGCGGTAAAGCAGTGAGGAAGCTTGAGGCATGTGAAGTTCAGGTACATGTGTGTCTTATTGTTAAAAAAGTGTCCAGTGGGAAATAGGAACTGGTTACCAATTTCAGAATAATGCCAAAAAATGGAAATTATGCACATACCTCAATTCTATAGATGAGGGGTTCTCAAACTTTTTCTTTGAAGGGCCAGATGAGACTCCAAGTAAACCTGAAGGGGCCAAGGTGAAGTGGATACTTAGAAAAAAAATGTGTGTGAAGCGCAAAGACACTTTCGGTGGGGGGTCCTAGATGCTCTTTTGTGCAATCTGGCCCTTATTTTGGAGCATTTAATCCAACAAATTTATACTAGTTTCATATGGAACGCAGGCAAAATTAGAAAAGATTTCGAAATACAGCGAGAGTCAATATTAAAGGACAATTCCACCCCAACAAAAACTTAATTTGAATAAAAAGAGAAAAATTCAACAAGCATAATACTGAAAATTTCATCAAAACCTCGAATGTAAAATAAGAAAGTTAGGACATTTCAAAGTTTCGCTTATTGTTAAGAAAATAGTTGTATGAACGAGCCAGTTACATCCAAATGAGAGAGTCGATGATGTCACTCACTCACTTTCTTTTGTTTTTTATTGTTTGAATTATACAATATTTTGATTTTCTCGTCATTGTCATGTGAAATGCGATTTCATTCCTCCCTGAACACGTGGAATTCCATTATTTTAACATTTTGTGCTTCAGGCAAGAAGGTCCTAATTGTCAAATTCGTAAAAATTAAAATATTGTATAATTCAAACAATAAAAAACAAAAGAAATAGTGAGTGAGTGACATCATCGACTCTCTGTAACTGGCTCGTTCATATAACTATTTTGTTAAAAATAAGCGAAACTTTGAAATGTCATAACTTTCTTATTTTACATCCGATTTTGATGAAATTTTCAGCATTGTGCTTGTCTGATTTTTCTCTATTGTTTCAAATCAATATTTTTCTGAGGTGGACTTGACCTTTAATGATAACAAAATTGTAGTACTTTGTTAAACTTAAAGGGAATCTAAATTGTACCTAAACATACCTGGTATTGGGGAGACAGATAATGTCTTGAAGTATCAACATTTTTTGTAGTCAAAGTAGAATGAATAATAAAGCATGTCTGTTGTAGACTCTAAGTCAATTCATAAAATGGCTAAACAGGTACTGATGCGCTTGTACAGGAATCGCAATTGCCTGGTTTGTTCCACACACAGTAAAAAAGGGGGAGCTCCATATCTCTGCGTCACATATTCTTTTCTTTTTTTGCTCCTCACAAGCATAGTACACAAACAATTCAGATATCTGCGCATGGGAACCCATTTGGCCATTTTATGCATTGAAAAGGTTGGGAATGCCTATCCATTCACTTCTTTCAGGGTAAACATGATGTTTTTAATAGTAGACCAAAACATTTTTTTAGGAAATGCAAGAAAAATTTGCCAATGGTATACATGTATGTTGCCATGTTGACTTTGGTCATTAAAAGCAATTGAAAATTGTTTTGTGTTTAGCTGATTGCGAGCCAGGCAGTGATATCAATGCTTGATTTGATTGTCCTGCTGATTAATCGGCCCATAAAAAATTTGAAATATTAATACATCATTAACTTCAATTTGTAATTTGATTTTCAGGGACATCATGCAGCAAGACGGCTGAGATCAACACAGACTGCTTCACAGACCCTCGTCAATGTACCAGAAACAAGAGTGACAACACTCAACAATGGGTTCCGTGTAGCCAGTGAAGACTCTGGAATCCCTACAGCCACAGTGAGTACTGTGTAGTAATATAACATTTTAAGCCTGTTTCAAAAACTCAACTCAAGAGGTACATGTATGTGCAAAGTCTGGTTTGGTGGTGCAAAAAAGAGAAGTACTACCATAGCTGCATAGCAAACGGGTGACTCACATTTAATCTGTGATGGGCTTTGATCAGATTAGATCTATGTCCATGAAAATATAGTATGCATGCCTGATTCATGGAAACAACAACTAATCAGGAGGCACAGCATTCGTATGATGTAACTGCTTTTATGTAGTTGGAGAGATCTCTAAATGGTCTAGCGAACGTCATTCTAGCACCTCCTGATAGCTGTGTCACAACGCATTGCCAAGAGAAAATGGGCTTTACAGATAAGAATGCATTTCTTTTAATTGACTAGTACCTTTCCTTGAGGTCTAAGAAATGTTTGTGAGATGAATGAAGCTGGTTGTTGATTTATTTGGAGGGATATGAGAAGAATAATTGGAATGCATTAATAAGAAATAAATATTTTACAAGTTAAGTTCCAGCTATCTCTTTGTATTTTTATAAAGTTCTGTAATGTATGTGATTTCCGCATACATTCGTAATTCCGAAGCTTCGGTATTCCCAAGGTTCGGAACTTCGGATATTCCGAAGGTTCGTTAGTCCGGAAATGAAATGTTCGTATTAATGAACCCTTTTACGTTTTCGGATTAACTTACATTGAGGTATAGGCAGTTTACGTGTTTCGGAATTACGAACCTTCGGAATAAAGAACCTTCGGAATTACGAAGTGTAACCATGATTTCTATAGTGTAATTTCTGAAAGACTAAAAGGTTTAGAAAATGAGTTTGTAGTTGCCATATGTTGGGTGCAGAGTAGATCTTAGCTGTATACATATGATTTAGTAATTGGTACATGTCTGTCAATATCTGAAGAAAACCTTCTTTTTTTTCTTCCTAGGTGGGTTTATGGATTGACGCTGGAAGCAGATATGAGAATGAGAAGAACAATGGAGTTGCACACTATCTTGAGCACATGGCATTCAAGGTATCTATTATATATAAAATTGGGTGCAAGTGTTTGGCCCATGTCTAGACATGCTCAGTGGCAAACATGTAAAGCGGGATTGATAAGCCTTCTACATACTGTAGTTATTGATTCAGACCTTCATTTTTGAGGAGCACCAGCGCTCCTACCGTGCTCCTAAAAAAAATAAGAAGGAGAGCAAAAAATCGCGCTCCTAAAAAAAAAAATAAATAAAAAAAAATTGCTAAAATTTCACATCTTTAAATCCATGAAATGGCCTTCCTTTTTCCATAATTCCTTGAAATTACTTTGATTTAGTTGAAAACTATCAGAAAAATGAAGAATATTCATCTCCTTCCCGACTCTGATTTTAATTTAAACTCGGTAAACATTGCAGTCACATGTAGTCCCATATGTAGATTTTCATGGCAACACCATGGAAGTCTACATGTGGGACTACAATTTTTACCGAGGTAAGTTCAAATCAGAGTCGGGAAAGAGGTGAATATTCTTCATTTTTCTGACAGTTTTCAACTAAATCAAAGTAATTTCAAGGAATTATGGAAAAAAGAAGGCCATTTCATGGATTTAAAGATGTAAAATGTGAAATCTTAGCAATTATTTTATTCATTTTTTATTAAAATTTTTTTTTTTTAGCAGGAGCGCGTACGACATCTTGTAAACGTATTGACGTGACCCAGGCCTAGTTACTTTCACCACAGATTAATTAATAGCTAGCACAGCTATTGCATACAATGTTAAGAAAAATCTACAATTGATCATACATGTATTGTAATGAATTGATTTGAGCTCCTCACGGAGAGAGATTCTGAGGAGCTCAATTGAGCTCCTCAAAAAATAAATAATTTAGCTTAGCAATGATTATCTTACACAATAAACCAATGAATTATATTTTTACATTCTTAGGGGTCAAAATTAGAATAAACAATTTCATAAAAATACAAGGGAATAAGTGGATGATAAAGTCAGCTCTCTCATTGCTTCATGAGAATGTGCATAGTCCTTTTTCAGGAAATAATGCCGAACCTTTCTTGTCACAATTTTGATAAAATTTCAGTGTTTTGTTTGTGTGATTTTATTCTATCTGCTCAAATCTCATAATTTTCAGCCTGGAGAGCCCCTTTAATCTTTATTGATATATTTGAAAGAATGCTAAAAGAAGAATGCCCAAGTTTTGATATCGCATGTCACATCTGAAATTATGGCATAGAGATATTTGAATTCTTTTGAGAGTTTTGTCTCATTGCCTAAAAAAGATTATAAAATGTCCTTCATTTCTCAATTAACTAGGAGTTTCATTTTCATAAAGTGAACAGAATGGCTAATCTCTTATGTGCAGTTGATAAAGTGAATATGTAACAGTCTAGAATCTTATATTTCAAGATCTACTGAGGAACAGATTGGGAGGGGCATGTGGGGTGTGTCTAAATTAAGTCCCAACTTACGGTAGTATTGTACTCGGGGTAAATCGCCTATGTCGCTTTTATTTTTAAGTGCTTTGAACTGCTTTCTCCTTTTGTTGACATATTATCTGTAGGGGAAGGCGGGGTAAGTTGTGACAGTTTTTACTTTGTGCATGTTAGAATTGATATGATTAATAATCTTGTCGAAATAAGTACCTTGCTTTGAAATTTCATTCTTCTGAAATATTTTCCACCTATATATAAATTTCTACCCCAACACTGAAAGTCATCTTGACCTTTAAAAAAACCGATGTCAAATGGCTCAACTTGCCCCATATATGGGGTAAGTTTGAGCCACCTTCTGGGGTAAGTTGAGCCACAAAAACTATGTACAAAATGTATGGGGGAGAACCAGCATGTCAATTTTTTGTTTATAGTCTTTTCACTTGCTAATTCTCTATAAATACTAACATCCTGTAAAAGGAAAAGAGCAGTCATGTAAATTTGCTCCTTTCAGCCTGCATTTCAATCAATTTTTATGGTTTGTTTGTTTTTTAAGATACATTACCATAGCAATTACCATGGCTCAACTTGCCCCATGCTGTTTGGCTCAACTTACCCCAGTCCGAACTTAGTGCGATAATTTTGTATCCACACATTTATTATGCATCCATCATATAAAAGACTATGACAAGAATGAAGATCCATACCTGGACTGATAATGTTGTTATCATGTCTTTATTACATTTAAAGACGTGTGTGTTTATAAAGCACTTATCTATTTCACACTCTTTTATACTTTTTTGGCTGAAATTCACATTTTTCCCTCTAAAAAACTACTTTTTGTTTCAAAGTTGGAAACAATGTGGTGGGGTTAGGGGTTATGCTATGGGTCATCAATACATGATACCACCACAATGTCTGACTCATTCATTATTGGCCTGCGGCTGGTGGCTCAACTTGCCCCTATGCTCAACTTACCCCGCCTTCCCCTACCCATTCAAGTGTCTATCAAATCTTTCATCAATCATCCCTTCCCTCGGTGATGGGGACCTGCTGTTGGTAACTTCTTAGCAGTGTTTCAGCTCAAAAATCCTTTTTTTTCTCACATAATGTCAAACTCTAATAGCTTGATTGTTGATCTCGTGATATGCAATTAATGTGTTTTCAGGGTACATCAAACAGGACACAAATGGAATTGGAGTTGGAGATAGAAAACATGGGTGCTCATCTAAATGCATACACATCAAGGGAACAGACAGTATATTATGCCAAATGCTTCGAGTCGGATGTCCCAAAAGGTAACAATTGCACTCCGCCTTTTCTTGTTAATCATCAAGTTGGTTTTAAGTGATTTTAGCCTTATTGTAAAACAACACAAGTCAGAAAGGATTAAGTTTGTGATTAGTATTTAGTGGCAAGTTTGATTATTAAAAAAAATATATGAATGTTTCATAGTATTGATATTACAAAGAGCTATTAAACGTACTTGACAAATGTAAATTGGGGATCCCATAGATTTGAAGAAAAAATAATATTTTGCAGAATATCTTGATAACATCCAGGGTTGGCTGGTTTAAATCACATTGATTTCAATCATGATTTAAATCAGGGCTCGACACTAGCGGCGGTCCGACGGTCCCAGACCGGTAAAAATCGCTGTCGGGCCAGTAGATTTTCAAAAATAGGAAGATTTACTGGTCCGACATGACCAGTAAAAAATATCATTGTCGGGCCAGTAATTTTTCAAAAAACAGCAAGATTTTAAGGGTCCAACATGACCAGTAATAAAAACAGTTGTTGGGCCAATTAACTTTTACAGAAATGGTCAAATTCACTGCATGAACATTTCCCCCGATAAATTCTGCCATTCACACACAGAATACACACAGAATGAATCGCACGTGTTACTAGAGTAGATCAGTGTACATGTAGCCAGCCACGGCCATACGTACACAACCCACATGGTAAATTCTCTACTGGCTGCGCGAACGAAGCTTGGCTAAACTCTGGCAGAAATCTCTCACAGAACTGTCAAAATTCACGGTTCATACTCATGAAAGGCTTTTATAATGTCCATATTTCCTAAAAATTGGAGTAACTCTGTCATCTGTAAGCAGTAAAAGGGTAAATTTTCACTTCTGTTTGGTTCAAACAGATCGGGTTTCGGGTGGTATCGTCTGAATACATATTAGCCCCACATATGCATTTATGTGTGTGTTGATACACTTGGTTTCTGACTTTCTTTCGTAGCTATTTTAATTGAGCCAAAAAAGAAACAAATTATTTATGATAATAGTTTTAGCTTTCTTGCTCTGTTTTCTTCCTGTTGTCTTTCCTTCTTTCTTTTCAATCTTTCTTTTCATTTTTTTTTCTCTATTTCTTTCCTTCCTTCCTTCTTTCCTTCCTTCTTTCCTTCCTTCTTTCCTCCCTTCTTTCCTCCCTTCTTTCCTCCCTTTCCTCCTTTCCTTCTTTCCTTCCTTCTTCCCTCCCTTCTTTCCTCCCTTTCCTCCCTGCCTTCTTTCCTTCCTTCTTCCCTCCCTTCTTTCCATCCTTCCTTCTTTCCTTCCTTCTTTCCTTCCTTCTTTCCTTCCTTCTTTCCTTCCTTCCTTCCTTCCTTCTTTCCTTCCTTCTTTTCTCCCTTCTTTCCTCCCTTCCTTCCTCCCTCCTTCCTTCCTTCCTTCCATCCTTTCTTTCTTACTTTCCTTCTTTCCTTCCTTCTTTCCTTCCATCCTTTCTTTCTTTCTTACTTTCCTTCCTTCCTCCTTTCCTTACTTTTTTCCTTCCTTCTTTCCTTCCTTCTTTCTTTCCTTCCTTCCATCCTTTCTTTCTTTCTGACTTTCCTTCTTTCCTTACTTCTTTCCTTCCTTCTTTCCTTCCTTCTTTCCTTCCTTCTTTCCTTCCTTCCTTCTTTCCTTCCTTCTTTCCTCCCTTCTTTCCTCCCTTCCTTCCTCCTTCCTTCCTTCCATCCTTTCTTTCTTACCTTCCTTCCTTCTTTCCTGCCTTCCTTCTTTCCTTCCTTCTTTCCTTCCTTCTTTCCTTCCATCCTTTCTTTCTTTCTTACTTTCCTTCCTTCTTTCCTTCCTTCTTTCCTTCCTTCCATCCTTTCTTTCTTACTTTCCTTCCTTCTTTCCTTCCTTCTTTCCTTCCTTCTTTCCTTCCTTCTTTCCTTCCTTCTTTCCTTCCTTCTTTCCTTCCTTCTTTCCTTCCTTCTTTCCTTCCTTCTTTCTTTCTTTCTTACTTTCTTCGTTTCTGTCTTGCTTTCTTTTTGTCCTTCATTCCTTCGTTTTACGGGGGGGGGGGGGGGTCACGAAAGGCTAGAAACAATAAACTTGCGCCTTTTTTTTAATGTTTTCTTTATTTTTTGGGACCAGTAGATTTTAGGTTCGGACCAGTAAAAATTTGAAAAACTGGGTATCTACTGGTCCGACATGAATAGGTTGGACCAGTAGAAAAAATGGGTTAGTGTGGAGCCCTGTTTAAATATTGATTTAATTTCAAGTCACTTCCATTGAAACATGTACAATTGATTGACATGTTTTTTTTTGTTGTTGAGGCAGTTTCATTTTTTTTACTCAAAAGAAACAGATTTTATCAACTTTATATCATCAAAACATGAATAAATCCATCATATATTTTCAGAGCAATTGAAATGGAGTCAATAAAATCAGTTTAATCTTGCAAAACCAAAGATGTACATGTAGCATGTAAGTGGCTAACACTTAACCCCTATACTCCACTTTTATAAGTGGACTTACAACATTTTCCCTGTATAATTTTTCTTTTTTGATAGTAAACAAAGTTCTTTTTTCTTTATGTCAAAATAAAAAAATGAGTTTAGAGGACAGTTTTTGTCTCACCTGCATAGCAGAGTGAGACTATAGGCGCCGCTTTTCTGATGACGGCGGCGGCGGGTCAACACCAAATCTTAACCTGAGGTTAAGTTTTTGAAATGACAGCATAACTTAGAAAGTATATGGACCTAGTTCATGAAACTTGGCCATAAGGTTAATCAAGTATTACTGAACATCCTGCCTGAGTTTCATGTCACATGATCAAGGTCAAAGGTCATGTAGGGTCAATGAACTTTGGCCAAATTGGGGTATTTGTTGAATTACCATCATAACTTTGAAAGTGTGTTGGTCTAGTTCATAAAACTTGGACATAAGAGTAATCAAGTATCACTGAACATCCTGTGCACATTTTAGGTCACATGACCAAGGTCAAAGGTCAATGAACTTTGGCCATAATAGGGTATCTGTTGATATCTGTTGAATTACCATCATAACTTTGAATGTTTATGGATCTGACTTGTAACTTGGACATAAGAATAATCAAGTATCACTGAACATCCTGTGCGAGTTTCAGGTCACATGATCAAGGTCAAAAGTCATGTAAGGTCAATGAACTTTGGCCACGTTGGGGGTATTTGTTGAATTACCATCATATCTCTGTAAGTGTATTGGTCTAGTTCATAAAACGTTTAAATACATGTAAGATTAACCAAGTATCACTGAAACATCTTGTGCGAGTTATAGTAGTTTTCAAAATCAACACTGCTGCTATATTGAATCGCGTGATGCAGGTCAGACCACCCAGAGACATTCCACTTGTTAAGAAAATATATGAGTAAGTAAAGGGTTATTGCAGTTGCCGCAGTTCTATTCTGATCATTTACATGAACTACTACTGTATAGCTCTCCAACATTAACAATTTCATTTGTTCATATCTATCCAGAGCAATGGAACTTCAGAACAAAAAAATATGAAAAGAGGAATTTAAAAAAAGAAACCCTGAACTTATAAGGCTGAATTCCATCATGGGTTTGATACATGGCCTGTTTACACTTTTCTGTACATGTACACATGCATACGATTGTGATTCATTGTTATGTAACACTGAGAAAGGTTCAGTAATCCATGTACTGGGTATAAAAAAATTATGCATGCTCTTGGTAAAGGACACTAAATCATGGCATTAACCATACATTTTGTGCCCTATGCCAAAAGTGAGCATTTATTTATGTACATTTTGAAGTGAATGTGTTCAATTGAGTACATACAGTACAATCTGCATTGTCCATGGTAACCCATAGTAAATGTGAGTCAAATATGAGTCATAGTTTTATTTTTTTTTACATGTGTTGTAGCTGTAGAACCTGTTTTCTCATTTTAACAAAACTGCTAAGAACTGCCAAATACTACTATTCAGGGTTTTTTTTCAATCATTCAGATCAACCTGCAACTTTTTGTCCCAATTGGTCAGAACTTTGCCAGTCAATGCTTTGGAAAAAGTCAAAGAGTTCCAACTATATGGCTCAAAGAACAAACAATAAATAAATGCAGTTTTCTTTAACATATGATTTTCAGTCCTTGTAAAAAAAATATGTTGCTCTTTGGAGAATGTGAGTCTCAGAGTCATGGAATTCTTCCAAAGAAACTGATCCTCATTTCTTAAGAGCTTTGAATAGAAACACCAACTATGCAGCACTATAGCTGTTAGTCAGTAGGAGCTCTCAACATCAGAGGAAGCAGAAATTGTCAGCATCTTCATGACGTTAATATTTTCTATACCATTATTTTGACCTGATTTTATTATGAAGTAGAAAGCTAAGAATGATATTTGTAGTGAAATGTATTATGTTAAAATATATGACTGTAAAGGATTATATTTTTGGTATCTGCACTCTGTTTTATTTTTATTTTTTAATAAAAAAATAAAAAAAATCAGATATGAATAAAATAAAAAAATTGCCAACCCTGAGATATTGACAAAATTCCAGTCAGGTGTTTGTTTTTTTCCAAGTGATGATAATACACTCTAGTGACATGTAGTGACTGTAGTGATGTAGTAACAGTTAAGCTTGATTATACTGACTTTCTCATGAATCATTATTTGATGCAACTATAGGTTCTTGGTCTAAATGAGTGTTATTCATGATTATGTGGAGCTCATTCAGCATTTTTTTATTTACAACAGCTGTTGAAATCCTTGCTGATATCATTCAGAACAGCACACTCGGAGAGGCTGAAATAGAGCGGGAGAGGGGTGTCATCCTCAGAGAAATGCAGGTATGTTAACGTGAAATAAAAAAAATTATTGAATAGAAGCATGCATGACTGTAAATTGTCCTAAAAGGCACAGTGTACTTTGTTGATAACCTTTTCATTATGCCTTTGTCCACCATGGATGGTTGCTAGAGGTATTATGTGTTAGGGATTTCCATACATCTGTCTCTCTGTCCATCAACTGTTGGTTTTCATAACTAATCAACTGTTTTGATAGTTCAATTGGACAGCCATGTTGTGTTGAAGAATGCACCATTTTCAATTTAATTTTCTGTTTATATATTTCTATATACTTTAGGAAGTAGAAACCAATCTTCAAGAAGTGATCTTTGATCATCTGCACGCTACAGCTTACCAAGGAACTCCTCTTGGTAGAACTATCCTAGGACCCACTGAAAACATCAGGTATGTCACCATAAATTTTCTCATAACAGCATCAATAGAATACTTGGTACTTGGTTTTTAATTATTCAAATATCAGGGGGTTTTTTTTGAATGGGGATTTAAAGGAGTATTCCATGACCAAAGCTACAGCATGGAAAGTAACCAATGGATTGTATAACAATAAAATGTTATGTTACAGTTGATGTGTTGGTGAAGAACCGTTAAAGAAAAGTATGTTAATTGCGCGTTTCTATATTTTCCTATTCAAGTACATGATTTCAATATTTACCATGTTTGGTTTGTCAAATATTGGGAGCAAAGCCAAGCTTGGACTTGGAGATCAGTGAGTTTAAGGGATTTCCACACCTGAGCCGAGCCATGGTTATTTTGCCATGATGGCGAAGATAAGATAGGAAACTGATTTGTGTCTTAGAAATTGTGACCACTTACCGCCAGGTGTGGAATGAGCTGGGGGTTTTCTCCTTAAATGATATTCAGGTGTTGATTTCCTAATTCATTTGCATTTTTCCTGTGATTCTTTATAAGGTCTATCAATCGGGATGATCTTCAGAATTATATATCTACTCACTACAAGGGACCTCGCATTGTGCTATCTGGAGCTGGTGGTGTCAACCATGATGAATTGGTCCAACTTGCCCAAAAGCACTTTGGCAACCTGGGAACTGAATATGAGAATGAGATTCCAGCTCTAACCCCATGCAGATTCACTGGCAGTGGTGTAAGTTCATTATTGCTTTGTATGTATATTTTAACTAAATCTTATCATTGTAAGATAAAGAAGATAAAGAAGATAAAGAAGATAAAGATCATATTGAAACTAAAGTTTGTGGGCACGGAATGATGGTCATTGTTGGATAAATGTCTTTATAAAGCCTAAATGGAAACTTACTCACATGTTGCATGCATTTTTACTACACTACCGGTATTCATTTGATAATAAGGTTACTTGAATGTTATTAGACTTATTCAACTTGACAACTAAGTCCTGAAATGTGTCCAGTAAAACCTGACAAATCTGTAATGATAGTATTACTTTTATTAGAATAGTATGCTTCGATTTGTCATATGTCTATCTTTGTCATCTGATTTTATGCCCTGTATTATGTTGGCAAACCTGTATTCTTGGATTTATGCTATTCCTTTACTATGTCTGTTCAAACAAAAGGATTGGAGAAATTTTCAAGCTGCAAATTGAATTTAATCTTTACATGTTTTCCTTTTAGTGTTTTTATTGAATAAAGATTAAGCAAATGATTAGCCTGGCTCACGTTTTGTGAACTTGTCATGTAATTGCTGCAGCATGTTCATTTTTAACATGTGTCATATTTGTTTTTGTCTCACCTGCATAGCAGAGTGAGACTATAGGCGCCGCTTTTCCGACGGCGGCGGCGTCAACATCAAATCTTAACCTGAGGTTAAGTTTTTGAAATGACATCATAACTTAGAAAGTATATGGACCTAGTTCATGAAACTTGGACATAAGGTTAATCAATTATCACTGAACATCCTGCATGAGTTTTATGTCACATGACCAAGGTCAAAGGTCATTTAGGGTCAATGAACTTTGGCCGAATTGGGGGTATCTGTTGAATTCCCATCATAACTTTGAAAGTTTATGGATCTGATTCATGAAACATGGACATAATAGTAATCAAACATCACTGAACATTTTGTGCAAGTTTCAGGTCTCATGATTAAGGTCAAAGGTCATTAGGGTCAATGAACTTTGGCCGAATTGGGGGTATCTGTTGAATTACCATCATAACTTTGAAAGTTTATTGGTCTAGTTCATTAAACTTGGACATTAGATTAATCAAGTATCACTGAACATCCTGTGCACATTTCAGGTCATATGACCAAGGTCAAAGGTCAATGAACTTTGGCCAGAATGGGGGTATCGGTTGAATTACTATCATAACTTTAAAAGTTTATGGATCTGACTCCTGAAACTTGGACATAAGAGTAATCAAGTATCACTGAACATCCTGTGCGAGTTTCATGTCACATGATCAAGGTCAAAGGTCAATGAACTTTGGCCACGTTGGAGGTATTTGTTGAATTACCATCAAATCTCTGTAAGTGTATTGGTCTAGTTCATAAAATGTGGAAATAAGAGTAACCAAGTATCACTGAATATGATATATCTTGTGCAAGTTATAGTAGTTTTCAAAGTCAGCACTGCTGCTATATTGAATTGCGTGATGCAGGTGAGACCGCCAGAGGCATTCCACTTGTTTAAGAGTAAGTCATCGTATTATTTTCCTACAGATCACAGTCCGTGATGACAAGATGCCACTGGCTCACATTGCTTTGTGTGTTGAAGGAGTTGGCTGGGCCCATCCCGATAACATCCCTCTCATGGTTGCCAACACTGTAAGACATCTTTGCTTTGTTTTAATGATTTATTAAACAGGTGCTGACCAGACAGTAAACTTTTGATATTTTTTTTTGTAAGGAGATCTAGATCGTCATCTCCTTTGATTGTACATTATGAATTATTTAAATAGATTTTGTTTAGTAGTAGAACAGCAGAATGCTTTAAGTTGAACTAATAATATATAAAATATATTCTTACAAATTTGTTTTTTAATTCTTTTTTTAATGCTCTTGTCAATATTGAGTCATGTGTTAGTGTTAAATATCAAGTTGAACTCTTTTCTGCAAATTTCTAATTTCTAGGGTTGACATTGTGCTTTCTTTTTCATTTTTTTTAGTTGATTGGAAGCTGGGATCGTTCATTTGGAGGAGGAGCAGTAAGTAAACTATCCATTGTAGTTAATTATGCTTCATTTATTATCACACTGGCAGTCATATGAATACTTTCAACCATCATGTCACAATATGACTATCAGGTCTATTCAGATGGTCATAAACAAAATGATTAATCTTACTAAATATAAATTTTATCTTTCAACTATTTGTATCCAGCCATTCAAAATTTTAATTGCTAGAATATATATGACGGGGTTGCTATGAATAGACAACTTGATGATCGGTGTATGCAAGCTTTTGTCTGTTCAAAAATGCCATGATACAATAGAACACATTTAATTTGCCTATTCCTTAGAAACAGTTGTCCATGTAATGTTAATCATATCTAAATTTTATTTTGGAATTTTGAGGGCCGCTATGTTTCAATGCTTTTTTTGTATCTCTTTTTTTAAATGCTTTTTTAATGCATGATTTAATGCTTTTTGAAGATCCCCATCTCATTTCTGTGTATTATTTTTACAATATCCTATGTTTGTAAGGCTGAAAGAACACTGGCTGATATACATTTATAGAAGTATTATACAGTCAACCCATTTAAAGTGGCCACCTGTCAATAATGAGACCCTAGTGTAGTGGCCACTGAACTTGCCTCCAGTTTGAAAGGAATACATGTATGTGTTATAGAACCTGTCTACAAAGGTCATGTGTCTACAGGGGCCACTATTTCTTTTTTTTTTCCTTTGGGTGGCCATAATAGACCGGTTTTTGACTGTATCAAGGTATGATTTAAAAAGGTCCCTGAAGATGAGTCATTCATGAAAACATTTCAGAGTTCTTCTAATGTAAGTGTGTTCAAAGGGATTGTTTGTAAAGACGTTCGTAGTAACGTGTTTGAAAAGAAAAAGAAAGATGACAACCAATTGCCGGGAAAGTCTTAAATGAAAATTACAAGAGACAAAATTTCTCTTCATCTTCTGTCTTGTGTTGGGGTGGTAGCCAGTCAGAAAATGACTATTTTTTCCACTGCTTTGATTTGGAGCCTTTGTCAGGATTGAAAATTCTTTCCCTTCATCCTTTTTTTTTCTATTTTACTTTCTTTTTTTTTCCTTCACATTTTTTCATGTATTATAAACATTCTCATATTTTTCTTCAATCTACACTGACTGCCATCTTCAATCTTGAAGATTCATGTATTATAAATATTTTCAGTCAAATAACTCAGATTGAATTCACATGAGTTTTGTTAAATATTCTTCTGCAGAACACATCAAGTCGACTGGCTAGAGTTGCATTCGAAGATAACTTATGCCATTCCTTCCAGGCCTTCAATACCTGCTACACAGATACAGGGCTATGGTAAGAAATGATTCTGAACAGCCTTCATATCAGGTGACAAACTGCTCTTATAAGACAGTTTTTACTATAAACTTATTTTTAAGTGGGTACTACAAATCACGTATCTTTAAACATGAGACACAAAATTTGAAGAATTGTTAGGGATTGATTACAATTTAATAGTAAGACTCCTGTACAATGTTTTGGGTTGGCTTCTTTTCTTTTACATGTTCCCTTAAGTATTACAAATGATTTACGCCTTTCTAGGTAGAAAGTATAATTGTTGAGATATAAAGGATCGTGTAAGATCTTTAGTACACTATCTTGTAGGTAGGTAGTTATACTTAAGAAGAACCCCTTCTTGAGAATGGTAAGGTATTAGAAATGTTACTATCATGATCTGTTACAGGGGAGTGTACATGGTGAGTGATCCTCTTAGTGTTGAAGACATGGTATACCATGTCCAGAACCAGTGGATGTACCTGTGCACCAGTGTGACCGAGAGTGAGGTAGCCCGTGCCAAGAATCTCCTCAGGACCAACATGCTACTTCAATTGGATGGTGAGTTATCATTTTGCATTGAATAGTCGAAGCAATTATTCAGACCAGTTTGTGCAAATTTGTTGGCATTCCTTTCGAACCATCGTATCAGTCAGTTTTGGTTTTAAAAAAAAAGAAAAGATTGTCAGAGTTTGCAGAAAATGATAGTACAAGTCCTATTCTATACATAAGTAAATTTCTAGGCGGCAATTATTTTGGTTTTTGAGATATGAGGGGATTTTCAAGTCAATGCCATACAAATTTTTGCTAAAATAAGCAAATCCCATTGAAAGCGTGTACTGTAGCAAAGCAAACGACAGCTGTGCGCACTTAATACATGTATGCATATGGGCGGTCAGACAAGCCATCACATCTGCATTGCATTGACTTTGCATGTGAAAGAGGGATACAACATTTTGCTTGATCATGCTCATTGAAATCGTAGTCAGTGTTTTTCCCATTGGCGTTTTGTACAGGGAAAATCTAAACTGAAACTGTAAGCATGTAGCTCTTTTGTGATATCTTCTCTAAATCTTGGTTATGTATACCGGTAAAAAGAAAATTATCAGTACAAAACACTTGTTTTGGGATTTCCTACCATGTATTTTCATAGTAATAAAAAACTTTTTCAGCTTGGGAGAAAAAGTGCAAAAAAAAAGTGAACTTTGAAGTTGATTTTCTCTGAAATGGGTTTGGCACTGTCGTATTGTGATACAACGGTTCAGATGATCTCAGACGACATGTGGGGTGTTAAAGTAGAATTACACACAGATTTTGTGGTCCTGAGAGAATTGCCTTTAGCAGATCCATCTCTATTCAACAATTGTAACTGAATTTCCAGAAAAGCCATACTCAGAAGTCTTTATTTCTCATGTGAAATTTCCATGAAGTATTTTTCAACTTTATTTTTGCAATCTTCTGTACAGACAGAATTCCTCTGATCTTTGAAACAAGAACTAGGTGATCTGGCTTTTCTACAGAATACCTCACCTTACATCAGTAGTGAGTGACCCAGGAAAATTCATCCTTCTGCTGTCCCACAGTGGTAGAGAGTTCAAACTGGAATAATATATATGTAATCTTGTTTAACCCAGGGTCGACCCCAATCTGTGAAGATATTGGCCGTCAGATGTTGTGCTACGGGCGTCGTATTCCTCTGCCTGAGCTTGAAGCAAGGATTGATAGCATCAGTGCCAAGACTATCCGTGATGTATGTACACGATACATCTATGACAAATGCCCTGCTGTTGCCGGAGTTGGTAAGTTGCATTTTTACCCAATAAGTAATAGTTCATACATCAAGAATTTGAATGAAAAAATGATGATCTTAAAACCATCTCTAAGTCTAATGCAGTGTATTACTCTATTAAATGAGTTTGTATGTTCTAAACACTGACATGGTGTGAATTTCATCTCTATATTGAGCTATTTTATATGAAACCCATTTTTGTCTCACCTGCATAGCAGAGTGAGACTATAGGCGCCGCTTTTCCGACGGCGGCGGCGTCAACATAAAATCTTAACCTGAGGTTAAGTTTTTGAAATGACATCATAACTTAGAAAGCATATGGACCTAGTTCATGAAACTTGGCCATAAGGTTAATCAAGTATTACTGAACATCCTATTAGAGTTTCATGTCACATGACCAAGGTCAAAGGTCATTTAGGGTCAATGAACTTAGACCATGTTGGAGGAATCAACATCGAAATCTTAACCTGAGGTTAAGTTTTTGAAATGTCATCATAACTTAGAAAATATATGGACCTAGTTCATTAAACTTGGAAACTTGGACATAAGGTTAATCAATTATCACTGAACATCCTGCGTGAGTTTTACGTCACATTACCAAGGTCAAAGGTCATTTAGGGTCAATGAACTTTGGCCGAATTAGGGGTATCTGTTGAATTCTCATCATAACTTTGAAAGTTTATGGATCTGATTCATGAAACATGGACATAATAGTAATCAAGCATCACTGAACATTTTGTGCAAGTTTCAGGTCTCATGATCAAGGTCAAAGGTCATTTAGGGTCAATGAACTTTGGCCGAATTGGGGGTATTTGTTGAATTACCATCATAACTTTGAAAGTATTTTGGTCTAGTTCATAAAACTTAGAGACATTAGAGTAATCAAGTATCACTGAACATCCTGTGCGCATTTTAGGTCACATGACCAGGGTCAAAGGTCAATGAACTTTGGCCATAATGGGGGTATCTGTTGAATTACCATCATAACTTTGCAAGTTTATTGATCTGACTTTTGAAACTTGGACATAAGAGTAATCAAGTATCACTGAACATCCTGTGCGAGTTCAAGTCACATGATCAAGGTCAAAGGTCATGTAAGGTCAATGAACTTCGGCCGCATTGGGGGTATTTGTTGAATTACCATCCTATCTCTGTAAGTGTATTGGTCTAATTCATAAAACGTGGAAATAAGAGTAACCAAGTATCACTGAACATCTTGTGTGAGTTATAGTAGTTTTCAAAGTCAGCACTGCTGCTATGTTGAATCGCATGATGCAGGTGAGACGGCCAGAGGCATTCCACTTGTTAGTTGTAAGCAATATCTTTATTGTGAATTGGCTGGAAAATTGATTATTTATATATGCTTTTTAGCCTTCTCATGTACAATAACTTAATTTGTAAGATGTTTTTTCAAAAGGCCTTTTGTGAAGAGAAAATTTTGTAGAGATGATGCTAAATATAATTCTAATTTCACAGAGAATCTTCTGACAAAAAAAATTAATGGTCACCACGATTCCATAAGACTGGATGTTAGATTATCCTCCAATATAATTCACACTATTGCACTTATGACAGGCTTTAATACCCTTGATGAATCAAATATGATGTGGAGCCATGAAATAACTGTAAAATCTTGTCTTTGTCATTTAACAGATTAGACGTTGGATTACATACTACTGAAATGCCTTATAGCACTTTTAGATTATTGATAATGCAGCCTTTTGTTCTGTACTGATGTCAGTACATATGAACAACATGGAAGGTGCATATCTTGACTTATTCAAAATCAGTTTTCATATTGATGTATTTTGTAAAATAATCTTTGCTGGTGACATGACATATTGATTTTTGGTTTTGCCTCCCTCTCCACCCTCCTCCCCACTATACAGGCCCAGTTGAACAGCTCCCAGACTACAACAGAATACGTGCTAGCATGTACTGGATCAGACTCTAACCGCAGTTCTTGAAGGAGATTTATTTAAATAATGAATGTTAGGAGAGAATTTATTTGTGCAAGAGCTTTATAGGGCAGCGTTTGCTGTCTGTGTTTGATGTAAAAGGACAATTAATGAGGCATCCTATCATTCTTATTCTCAATTGCAGAAAATGAACGAGATACACCGAAAGAACAGAATTGAAAGATGACATTATGCATCTTCTTTGAAACGGATGTATGGTCAATTCTGACATCAGGTGTTTTTCAGATATGAATAATGTTTTAATAGAAATGTATTTATGAAGTTTATTCATCTTTGTGTGTTTTACAAAACATGATATCTGAATTGAAGTTGGCCTCCAGTTTCAAAGGTAAAAATAAATTCAAAATAAACATTTGACCTGAGTAATAAATCTTACCACTTAATGCCTTGGGTGGTTCAAATTACCCATGAAGGAATGCATATAGCACCCTTGTGAATTTCTTTGAATAAAAAAAATAAAATATCATACAGGGGTGTGAGAGTTCAGATTTTTAGCTGATTTCAGAGGGGGGTTTTCCAGCTTAATTTCAGCTTATTTTTGGCTTTCCTCTGTAAAAAAAAGGTATGAGAGCTCTTTCTATTACAGACTCTATCACCACTCTTCAGCTTTTTTCAGATCTTATTAATTGTGACCACTCACACTCCTGATCATATCACCCCTAAAGCTGTATGAGCAACTTCTCTGAAAATAATCCAAACCACTTGTCAGAGGGAATGATAAACTGTGTAGTGATAATGTCAGTACCACTATGTCATGGAGATGAAATAAACTGGCAACATTTTGTGTTGTATAAAACTGTATTTGGGTCTGATTGTTGTTTTTATCCTTTTCCAAGTATTTGCTCAGGTTAGCTCCCCCAATGCCTTTCAACTTTCACACATGCACACAAAACAGTGGCACTCACAAGTTAGTGGAGAAAACAAAAACAGCCTTTTACCCCTCTGTCAACTTGAAACGCTTAAGAGATCAATTCATCAAATAATTGTTGTTGATTAAAGTGATTGGGCGCTTGATCTTAAAGAAGGAAAAAAAAAGATTATCTTCATGAAAGATCAAATTCAAACTCACAAAAAATGATAACATGTGTCTATTCCTTCAAATCAACTTTTTTGGGTGTGGACTTGGTCTTTAAGGGATGTAGATTTAAAACTCTCAAGAACCAGGTATAGACCAAAACTTTCTGTCTTGAAGTGAGCCTCTTATCCAAGTACTGTATATGGTCTGCTTTCCTTTCACTACATATAATAATCGGCTCATTAAAAAACTAAATTAGAGATAGTAAATCTCAGTGTAATCCATGTAGTGATAAACAAAATTTAAGGAAGTAAAGAGATGGGGAGATAAAGCGATGGAGAAAGTAAGAATAGTGTGGAAGAAGATAAGAGTGAAATAAAAAGAAGTGTGCATTGGGAGACTGATAGAGAGGAAGACAAGGAGAGAAGAAGGAGGGTGTAGGGGTGGAATGACAGAGAGGTGAGGTGCATTGACAGAGTGAAAAAGAGACGATGAAAAGGTGAAAATAATGAGAAGGGATCAGGGGAAATTCCTGATGGGGCACAACAATGATATAATTTACTAGTATGTAGACGATGAGGTCACGCCCTCAATTTTTGTCTCGCCTGCATAGCAGAGCGAGACTATAGGCGCCGCTTTTCCGACGGCAGCGGCGGCAACATCAAATTTTAACCTAAGGTTAAGTTTTTGAAATGACATAAGTTAAAAAGTATATGGACCTAGTTCATGAAACTTGGACATAAGGTTAATCAAGTATTACTTAACATCCTGCCCAAGTTTCAGGTCACATGACCAAGGTCAAAGGTCATTTAGGGTCATTGAACTTTGGCCAAGTTGGGGGTACGGTATTTGTTGAATTACTATCATCACTTTGATAATTTATGGATCTAGTTCATGAAACTTGGACATAAGGTCAATCAGGTACCACTGAATATCCTGTGCGAGTTTCAGGTCACATGACCATGGTCAGTGGTCATTTAAGGTCAATGAACTTTGGCCGTTTGGGGGTATTTGTTAATTACCATCCTAACTCTGAATGTTCATGGATGTAGTTCATAAAACTTGGACATAAGGGTAATCAAGTATCACTGAACATCCGGTACGAGTTTCAGGTCACATGACCATGGTCATTGCTTTGATTGTGTGAAAGAAATGGATGAAGAGAACAATGGTAGCAGTGGCGTAGCTACGGGGGGGGCATGTGCCCCCCCCCCCCCCGGGAAAAAAATTGGCAGAACAAAAAAAGGGAGAAAGAAGAAAAGAAAAAAGGAAAAGAAGGAGAAAGACAGAAGACAAAAAAAGAAGAGGAAAATAAGAGGAGGAAGACGAGTGAATGAAATAATGTGAGGGGAAGACTTGCAAAAAAAAAATCTTTCATGTTACAAGATATTCCCGACCTTTCGTTTGAGGACGCGGACGCTTATTTACAACGGTCGTTGACTTTGGAAGGGACTTTTTGGGCCCGTCATCATGGTCGTAACACTCAGTCCTGCAATGCAAATTGTGTGACATGAGATTTTTTTTTCGTTTCGCATCTGCGACGGAAACATTCAATATGCGTTTCGTGTGCAAAATTCTGGTTGCTACTATGGTAACAGCGATTTATCCGATTGAGGACGACTTTCCAAAGCCACATTTGACTCCTCCTAGAGCTCGAGAGGCCGCCCAGGGGCCCACTTCCATTGATTAGTGGATACCAGTAGCGACCACCCGTAAAAGGGGACAGAGTGGGCAGGTACGTTACGTATATAGGCCTATGTAACGTTATAAGGGTGTCAAAACGATGTTTAAAATGCTGAAATAAGGGATATATATCCAATACTTGTAGGGTTTCACAAGCCAAATACTTGTTAAGAGATGCATTTTCATAATCTGGAAAAGAATTGCTTCCCTTGTTTAGCATGTTTAGGGTACTTTTCGAAACCCCATGGTCGTGCCTGGTATCCACTCATCAATGGAAGTGGTCCCCCCGGAATTTGAATCTAATCCCCATTTCTGGGAATGTAAAACATAATGCCCCTCACATCGTGTGCGAGAGGCATATCGTTTGTGTATAAGGAGTAAACAAAGAAACAAAAGGAAACGAGTTCAAAGGTATCGCATAATTGTACATATCAACGCATGCGAAATGTTCGGCTGGAGAGGTTGATCTTATCCATGAAATCAATTGCCAGTGATCCACCAATAATCCACATTAAATGTAATATCGATTCGATGGACTGTAATGATCTATATTTAAGCCTTCATTCAGTAAGTTTTTCCTCACTCAATATGTTCTCGATTTGTTTGAAAAACCACTTTCTTCTCCATGTCCTAAATCTATTTTAGACTTTTTAGGTCCTGCATTTTAAATATCTCCAGCCATCAGTCGTAATATACATGCATGTATGCGGTACGGGTGTCGCGGAAAGGGATTTTGCACACGAAAAGCAGATTTGTAGGGCCTTTAACCCCCCTGTTACACAAAGCTTAGCATTGATCGTAGAGCAGTTTTCTACGTTTGATTCTATTGACTGTAATGCACAATCAATCTTAAAATTCAAGTGTATGATTAAGCGTTAACTTTTGTGTTAGGGGACCCTAATACTAGCGTCCGTGATGATTGCGAAAGGTCCCAATTTTCGCTTGGGCAACGCGCCAAAATTGCCTGTTCGATGAGATTCATTCTTGCTCAATGGCAATAGCTTTGATCCAGCTGAGGCATATTATTTTTGTCGGTGTAAGTTGATTGATAAATGTTGTCACATGTATTATTAATAAGTAGTTATATCAAAAGTGATGTATAAAAAAGGGAACCTTATCTACTAGCATTCTGCTTTTATAAGGTTTCCTCCACTTTTCCGTCTTATGTACTTAAACAAGTATTAATATGTATTGTTTAAGAATGCTTGCTATTTATACTTATATAGTCTACATGTGTAATGGTTGCTCAAAAATAGTTATGTACACCTGTAAATTAAGTTATCAAAGTTTTGTAACATAACGGATTTGTGGAAATAAAACCTAAATGAAATGAATGAATATCATTGTCATTGTTCAAAACCCACCTTCACCCGACAAAGGAAATTATAATTGGTATGGTGTCGAAAATCTGTCTATCTGACGGTCAATCGGATCGGGTCGCCCTAGCCACTAACCCGTCTCTGTGGTCTAGTGGTTAAGGCACCGGCGTTAAAAGCTGGGGGCCCGGGTTCGATTCCCGGCAGACTGAGACATTTTTTCGGCATCAATTTTTCCAAAGGGTAGATAGCTCTGGGGAACCTTGATTTAAGCTACGCCTACCATTGTTCTCTTCATCCATTTCTTTCACACAATATTTAAATAAAAGAGTTGCCAAAGCTGTACAAGTATAACTTTACACACAAACATATATATATATATATATACAACAAAAGAAGTAAGTCCCCCTTTAAACAAACATCAATAATTTCCGAACCAATGCGAGTTTTTAATATATTTTTACATGAGCGTGTAGGTAATTTTATAAGCTACGCTCTGAGTAAATGTTGTGGACGTATTTTGCGTCATGCTTCAGTGAGCACCGTCAGAAGGCAAAAATGTCATTTTTCAAAAGTCATAAGCAAAATATCATGACTTTGATTCCATTTTATTAGAACTAATTCCACATTCTCATCATGAAAAATAGTTAGAAGGCTTGTAAAAGGTACTTTCTAAAGGACGATACAACATTTTGGCTAAATTTCACGGTTGAATAAACACAGGTCCTTATTTGCTCTAATTTGATCTTTTACACATTATTATCAGTAAGAATGAAAGAATATCATGACAGTTATTTTTGGGAAGAGTATTTTCAACAACATTCATCATTTCACGGTTCAATGAACATTTATTGAAAACAAAAAATACGATTTTCAAATATCATAGGCAAGTATTGTTTCATTTTAGTAACTGAAAATGATCTTTTCTCAACTTTTTCGTTATGTTCACGACCATTTAACATGTTTCAATGATTCAAAGGCGTTTAATCAAACATTCACGCTTGAACGAACATGTGGAATGTGATTAGCTCTTTTTTACGTTATCGGAAAAAATGCAATTTGTAACTATGGATATCTGTCACAAACCTCCTTGCATAGTTCATTTGATTTGATTTTTATGAAAATCCCGATGTTTTATGCATCAGTGAGCACACAATATTCGAAAATTATGCAAAGGAGAAGAAAGTTCAAGGCCTTGGCCCCACTCTGTGCCGTGTTGAATGGTTATTTTGGTGTGCGCGCCTTTTGGATAGTGTTACTCTGAAGCCATGTGCGAAGTTTCATGAAATAACTGTTGGCAGAAGTAGCAAAAACCGTCCATGAAACAAACCCTCAATTTAATATTTGTGAAAATTTTGACTTCTTCTCTCATAGACTTGTGTACATTATGGTGCATATTATGTTAAAGAATAAGTAACGCCTCATTCAATATGGTGGAACTTTTTTTCAAGGCTGTCTTTAGCAATGTCAATTGGCAGTAATGTTTATAAACCTATGGGCAGAATTCTTTGCAAAAACGAAATCGAAATGTTTATTCATGGATGAGTGAGCACGCATCAAAGTGGAAAAATTGGTATTTTCAATGTCACAGACTCATTTTAAAGGGTAATAAAGTGAACATTGAGGGCAAATACGGTTTCAAATGTTTTTGGTTTATCATCCATCAATTCTATCACCACACACTTTCCGAACTTATAACATTTTCATGGTTGAGCGAGCACATTCGAAAACTTATGAATGAATACTCTTTATACGGCATAAATGTGTTCTTTTCGTAACAATTTCTCATGATCAGTTCAATTTATGTGCAAATCAGTGGTGGACTCAGAATTTTAAAATGGCGGAGGGGCCTATAATAGGGGGAGCCACCAACATTTTCAAATTTTAACATGATCTAGCAAGTTGTAAAGGATACTACCATAAACCCCTATGATACGTCACAATACAGGGGTCGCGGAATGGTTTTCAAAGTGGGGGGGGGGGGGGACTGAGCCAAAAGTGGGAGGGTGGGGTGACCATGCAAAAAATCACAATCGTATGGTCATTTTTACATTTTTGTACATGCTTTTTGAAAAAAGTAGGGGGAGGCTGAACCCCCCCCCCCCCTCCCGCTTCCGTGGCCCCTGCAATACAATGTGCTCACTCAACCATGAACATTCGATATCAAAATTGTGTTTGGAGTGGCTAAAATGATGGATAGTAAAACAGTATAACACCAGAAATTCACCTAAAAAACAACTTTGTATTTTCACAATCTGAAACACCACTCTTGTGACTTTAAGAAATTGTCATTTTTAATTCAATCTTTGATTACTCATGCATGACTTAACCGATCAATCTCATATTTCCCCAGGAGTTGCTTAATGGGTGTTGAAAACTACCTGCGAAATACCATATCTCAAAATAATTCCGTTCAAAAGTTACAGCAATTTGATTTAGGGGGGAATTACTATTTTTGTTGTGTATGTATAATCATAAATGGTATAGTAAATGCCGTAGAAATAAATTCATAGATTTTAAAAGGAGCTTAGCTCCCGGGGCTTAGCTCTAAAAAATGAAAGGTAAAGTCACACTCTTCGAGCATCTTGGTTTTCCACGTATTGGCAATAATAAGACATCAGGAATGCGAAACAAATTCACGAGTAATGCAGTTTTTGCATTGCCAACAATTAAGTTCTTTTATTCACTCTCCAAATTTTCGGTAGACTCTATTCACGAATCTTCCTAGTCCACCTCCTGGACTGTTGTTATTTTGTACGACCATATAGAGCTATTGTTAGCTCCATGGTCAAGTGAATCAGTGGGTAAGGTGAATCACTGGGGTAAGTGAATCAGTGGAGGGCGCGGGCCCGGGCGTGTGTGTGTTGGTTATGGTTTGCCCAATCAGTAAAAATCGTCCAGGACGTGGACTAGAATCTTCCCTGAAGAAGGTAGAGGTCTACCGAAAATTTGGAGAGTGAATAAAAGCACTTAATTGTTGGCATTGCAAAACCTGCATTACTCGTGAATTTGTTTCGCATTCCTGATATATATATATACATGTATATGAAGAGCTCACTTGCAAAAGGGGTTAGGTCCATTTTTAGTCTATTTTTCATCAAATTTGATTTTTTTTATCTTAATGTATAGATTTTTAGTAGCTCCAGAAGATGATACCAAAGAAAAGTTGAAATTCCTATTAAAAAGTGAACTAAAATGGCAAAGAAAAATCACTTTTTTCAAAAGGGGTTAGGTCCATTTCAGTTTAGTTGCAAAAGCTAGGGTTTGGTCCACACATATTTTTTGGGGAAAAGAATATCTTGAAAAATATAGACAGGTCTTATACCCAACTTTATGTTCTCATGGTAGGGTATCATGAAAATAAATTCAGTTTCGCATAAGAATATTGTAATATGGGAAAATTAAAAAAATTGTTTTCTTGGAGTGGACCTTACCCCTTGTGCAACTAAACTCTTCTGAAGAGTTAATTTTTGTCTCTCAACCTCTAAATTTTTAGTCACTCTGATGATACCAGGGACAATTTGAAATTAAAATGAAAACGTGAATGAAAGTTAACTTGCAAAAGGGGTTAGGGTCCACAATGAGATATATATTTTTTAAATATATAGAAAAATATTAGGCCTACATACATATATATATATATCAGGAATGCGAAACAAATTCCCATATATATAGTATACTAGTATCTATCTGGTCGAAATCCATGAATTCCTAAAAAAGAGTAAATTTGTAAAGGGGAAGTTCACCCTGAAGAAAAGTAAAAATAGCAGAAAAGAATATTGGAGAAGTTTTGAGGAAATCCGTTAAATTATGGATTTGTGACATCATAAACCAGCAGCTGCCCCATATGTAATATAAAATGCATGAATTTATTTTTTTTATGGTTCCTGGAGCTGGTGATTTATTTTTGCTTTCCTTGTCGGGTGTGAAATGATTTGTACATTGATTTACAAAAGGTACAGTAAAAACATTCCCATTTAAATTTTATCATATAGTAAGGTGAAAAGTGACTCAATTAGGACTGTTATTAGTGATTAATGAAGAAGATACAAGTATCACCAATTAAATAATGAGAGTGCGAAGCGCGAGCTCAAAATTTCTGATATTCCGACCTGAAAAAAATAAACAGTCTAAGCGCGTTTTTATTTAAATAAACAAGCTGTGTGTCTCAAATAATTAAATGCAAGCGCGAAGCATGAGCTTATACTGACATGATAAAGGAGCATTTTGACAAATTTTGGAAGAATTTCCAAAGAGCATGTATCTCACAAAAACGATGCGAGCGCGCAGCGCGAGCCGAACATTTTGATACACATTAACAATTTGTGTAAATCAATAATGAAAGCTTGATATGCGAGAAAATTGATATCAGAAAACTGGAAATATTGTATATATATTGGTTATATATCAGTGTCATTTTAACCCTCTTGAATGGGATTCATTACACAGGCAATGCGAGCGCGAATTTTTTTCAATTCTTCCCCTCACCTTTTTTGGGGGTTTCCGGCCTTTCGGGGTCGGGCCGGTCGTTAGCCTCTGTACACATCATGGGTAAAATACCCCGCTTTCTTACTTTTCTTTCTTTTTTTCTTTCTGTTTTTCGTAGTACACTTTTTTTCTGCAGGTTGTCAAAAAAATAGGGGACCGGGGCCGGCTCGGCCCCCTCCTGGATCCGCGCCTGGGTTCCAACAACTCGTTTTTCTGTAACTTTAATTTAACGCCGTCTTGGGAGTGAGCATAGAGTTACGTCATCGGCATCGTCATGATGGACGGATTGCGCAATTTTCCCTGTTTACGCCACGCCCATCATTTTGTTCCTAAAGACCCTCTACAAAGATGATAAGGCAATGAGTGATTGTTTTAAAATAGATTGAACCCCGAGTCCTGTATATATATTAGAAAGTTCATGAAGAAGTTGTGGCCGCGGCTTTTTAGGTGTCTGGTCAACCATATTCAGCATGTAGCCTCATGTAGGCCGGTGTACTGAATTTGAAGTTCGCATTTAGCGGTGCTTTCACTTGATGATCGTTGGTAAGAAATATTGGGAAAAGGTGTGTATTCCGGTTTCTTTTTGAAAAGTCAGGGACTCAGGGTCAAGATATATGATTTGAAATTCTATAATATGACAATGGCGCGGTCGCCTCGAAAATTATATCGGGTTGTCTCCCGGGGGGGCCACTTACATTGACGAGTGGATACCATGCGCGACCAAAAAAACACGTAAAAAGGATGTCCTTTTCACGATAGGGCACGTTACGTACGTAACGTGATAAGGGTGTCAAAAACACGAAAATAATGAAAAAAGGGTATCTATTTCGCTAGGAAAATTACGTGTTTAGGGTCGAATTTGCGGGGATAAAACAAAATTAAATGTTTTATAAAGGATGTCCTTTTTGCCCCAAAACTACGTGTTTAGAGTCCTATTTGCGCGAGGTGTAGAAGGTGGGGTCGCACTAAACCAAAGTAAGGTAAAGCCGACGACCGAAGGACCCGTAACAATAAAACATTCCTGTACTTGTTTAGGGGTTCATTTCAGGGAATATTTGCCAAGAGTATCGTTTTGTTTCCAATACTTGTTAAGGGTAGGGTTTCACACGCCAATACTTGTTAAGGGGTGCATTTTCAGAATATGGAAATTACGTGTTTAGGGTGCTTTTCGAGACCCCATGGTCGCGCATGGTATCCACTCGTGAATGGAAGTGGCCCCCCCGGGGTTTTCTACGCATGCAGCCGCCTGCCTGCGACGGCCTTTTAAAGTTTAAGATAAATTTTACTTCCACACTTAAATTGATTTTACATGAAAACGGACTCTCTTTCATTATTGATGAATTAGGAATAATCATCAACACTCAAGTCGAATTAGATCTATGTGATATTTTTGGCAGATGAGTGCTCTGGCCGCATCTCTTGGCTCTTTATTTACTATTGAAAATGACCGTAGCAGCCGCTATTTCAGAACCGTCATTTGGGGGTACGACTATTGCTTCATTTGTCCTCCCCCTATAGACGCAATTGCGAGGTGTGGCTCGCATATATACAACACGGGATGAGATATTCAAGGGGGTGTTATCTGACTCTTCCTGGTATTATTTTATGAAAATTGGTAAGTATAAAACATTTTTGTTCCAAGAGGCTTAACGACATTGTATATTAGAATTTGAAATTCACGTATATTGATGTCAAAACTTTATTTTATGACCGTTTCTTGTAATAAAAGGCAACTTTTTCGTGGGTTCCGAGTATTTTTTAGACCGTTATACACGCATTACACACATTGTCAGGTGTGTGAGGGAGTTCGATTGTATTGTTTGTGTGAACATGGTGAATGTGTCCTGTCGACTGTGTCTGGACGATTGTATGAGTGCCGTGGTTTAGCAGAACTTGAACGTCCATTTCCCATTTTTGATTACAAGATCATGTTAACCACATAATTTCTAATTTACAAATTCACTGTACATGTTGGCCTAGAATTGATACTGATGGTCGTGATACTAGGACCGTACATTCAATTTTCCAATTCCAGATATGAATTGGGGCTTGCCAGTTGCCTGGGCTGGCCTGGCTGCTTGCAGTTGCACTTGCTAAACTAAAGTAGGACTGGGCCTGGGGAATTATTACAGGGGCCTTGCAAGAACCGTCTTTTGTAAGACCAGGAAGGATGGCTGTGGTGATACTGGTACCATAGGGGGGACATTGATCCAAGATCTTGTCATCGAGGTCTTGGTCTACGGACACACTCATCGGCTGTGGGGGTTTCATGTGCTATTTGCTCATGACAGCAATTGTGGTTGCATCGTTAGACGACATCAAGGAATAAATACAATATGTAAATTCACTTCAAAAAAAAAAAAAAAAAAAAAAAAGAACCGTCTTTTGTGTTGCCCATATTTTGATATTATGATGCGCCATGTGAACCACATTTTAGATAAAGTACCTGCAAATTTCATCCATTTAAATAAAATCTTTGTTTATAAAATGATCATGAAATTGTATACAAATTGATTTAAATGCTAGCTAACAAATTTTATTTCTTAATAATACATTTCAGAAATATCCCGCATACAGCGCATCACATTGGGTGACACGAAAGATGGTCCTTGGAAATACCCTTTCGTGCAATCGGCCCCAGAATGATGAGAATCACTGAGGCCTGAGCTAAGGCTCTGACCGAGTCTGACTGATCGATCTGGGCCCTGTCTTACAAAGTCAGAGTTGCAATTGATTCAATGATTGTAACTCTATGAAAATCCATCACATCAGTGTAATAATTTTTTCTACAGGAAATTTGCACAATTTGCTTTTTAAGCGCAGTGAATGCATGGCTATGAATATACATCATTCATACTGATATATATATTCAAAAATATTTTGAACAAGCATAATAGATGTTGCTGGCCGTCCATAGCTGTGATTGATCGGATCAATCACAACTCTTTGTATTTGATATACGGGGCCCCTGGTGGGTGTTTCGTAAAGCTGTTCGTAAGTTAAGAGTGACTTAAAGTTTAAGAACGACTGGTGATCATTTCTTGTGGTAAACGGTACATACCAAACTGTTCATTGGCGATGGTTTAGCGCGTAAGAAAGGTTCACCAGTCACTCTTAAAGTCACTATTAACATATGAACAGCTTTATGAAACGGCCCCCAGGTCTGAGCAGCTGAGATAGACTTGCAATTGAAAGCAGTAGGCCTACCATCTAGATATCTTTAAAAAAGCAAGATGTCTACACAGTACAGCTGTGCATTTGCAGCATGCATGCAATGTAGACTGATATATCCATTGTTTCAGAGGAGTTTAAAACATTTTCTGATTATTTTTTGTCCTACACAGACTGATGTCTACCATAGGCTTGTAATGGTGGAGGTTCGACCGATGCTTAGCTACGCTACAGCGTCAATGAAGAAAAGGGTGCACTAGTGCACTGTGATCGATTAGATCTACAAATGTAGATCTACTGCTTAATTCCCCCTTTTGATGGGCGAAAACACCTTCCCGAAATCTGTGTTGGAAAATACAGAATTTTAATGACAAACACACATGGACAAGATCGTTTTTCTATCGTTTGTCATCATGTTTGTAATGAAGCTTAAACATACGAAAACGCCAGCCAATAAATCATGTCCGTATTACCATTTTCAGTGAAAATGGTAATCGATTGGCTGTCGTGTTGGTCTACATTAGAAACATGACGACAAACTGAGAAGGGGAAATTATTAAAAGGGGAAATCAAGCAGTAATCGAGGAGGGCCAGGTAGCTCACCCTTTTCCCCATATAGGCAGAGATGCTGTAGTCAAGCGTCGGGGGCAACCACTGTCACTACGAGTCAGGGTTGGCAATGTTTTTTTTTTAGTAAAAGAAAAAAATTGGTATTACTTGATTTAAATCCGATTTTTTTTTTAAAGCAAAGCGCAAACAAAAATTATTCTTACCCTTTCCTTTCTTATTTTACATCCGATTTTGATGAAATTTTCAGTGTTATGCTTGTTAGATTTTTCTCATCTTATTTAAATCAACTATTTGTTGGGGTGGACTTGTCCTTTAACATTAAATGAGGATCAGTTTCTTTGGAAGACATTCGAAGACATTCTTCAAAGAGAAACATTTTGTATTTTCAAGCCAAGGACTGTCAAGATCATATGTTTAAAAAAACTGCATTTATTTATTGTTTGTTTATTTTGTTCTTTGAGCCATGGTTGGAACTCTGACTGTTTCAAAGCATTGACTTGCAAGCTATGACCGATTGGAAAAAAAGTTGCAAGTTGATTTGAATTTCTTTAACAGTAAAACTGAATATTAGTATCTGGCAGTTGTCAGCAGTTTTGCTTAAATTAAGGAAACAGGTTCTACAGCTACAACATTACTACAGTGGATGTGTTTTAATGTTAAACCATCCATGGTTAAACAATGGGATACCAGGGACAATGTAGATTTGTGTGTATTATTGGATTCGATTCAAGACATTCACTGGGAAATGTACAAAAATAAATGATCACTTTTGGCAAAGGGCACTAAATGTATGGTTGTTGCCCACTCACACTAGTGCAAGGGTACATGTAGTATGCTGTGCCAACCTCGCACACCGAACCTTGTTTGACCCTGGATTTACAATGTATGTAGTCGACAAACATTTCATTACAAACGTAATATTTGCCGAAACAACTTGCTCCTCATGGGCTCTTTCCGATGAGTAGCCGTACAATCGTAATTTTTGGTCAAAATATGTACCGTAGATAAAAATCATACAAAAACAAGCAAATTCGCTTTACCTTGGCCTGGAAAGTGACCTTGCATGTCTCTGCAGAAACAAAAGGAAGCCCGATGGTGGCGCTAATGAATTTCACAACCTTAATTCAGCTCCTCAGTTATTTTATAACTGTCTAAATTCATTCAATGCGCAATTCTTATGACTATATGGACACCAACAAATGAAATACATGTACCTTCAAAAACATTATTTAAGTTTGTTATTGGCAATGATAACACTTTTTTTTGCAAATAATTCAAAACGATGACTAATTTTTTTTCAAATCTAAAAAATCTTTGTACCTTGAACGAAACTAGCAATACAAGCTTTGTTCGTTTGTCAATAATACGGTCCACCAATGTCTATACATTGAAAAGATTGGACAATTCACAGACTTCGCATAATGCTTTGCTTCAATTTGTGCAGTCCATCACGTTTAAAATTTCATGGAGCTCATTAAATCGCTCTCATTTTTGTCTCACCTACATAGCAGAGTGAGACTATAGGCGCCGCTTTTCCGACAGCGGCAGCGGCGTCAACATCAATTCTTAACCTATGGATAAGTTTTTGAAATGACATCATAACTTAAAAAAGTATATGGACCTAGTTCATAAAACTTGGCCATAAGGTTAATCAAGTATTACTGAACATCCTATGAGAGTTTCATGTCACATGACCAAGGTCAAAGGTCATTTAGGGTCAATGAACTTAGACCATGTTGGGGAAATCAACATCAAAATCTTAACCTGAGGTTAAGTTTTTGAAATGTCATCATAACTTAGAAAATATATGGACCTACTTCATTAAACTTGGACGTAAGGTTAATCAAGTATCACCAAACATCCTGCATGAGTTTCACGTCACATGACCAAGGTCAAAGATCATTTTAGGGTCAATGAACTTTGGCCGATTTGGGGGTATCTGTTGAATTACAATCATAACATTAAAAGTTATTGGATCTGATTCATGAAACTTGGACATAATAGTAATAAAGTATCACTGAACATCCTGTGCAAGTTTCAGGTCACATGATCAAGGTCATTTAGGGTCAACGAACTTTGGCCGAATTGGGGGTATTAGTTGAATTACCATCATAACTTTGAAAGTATGTTGGTCTAGTTCATAAAACTTGGACATAAGAGTAATCAAGTATCACTGAACATCCTGTATGCATTTTAGGTCACATGACCAAGGTCAAAGGTCAATGAACTTTGGCCATTATGGGGGTATCTGTTGAATTACCATCATAACTTTGCAAGTTTATTGATCTGACTTGAAACTTGGACAGAAGAGTAATCAAGTATCACTGAATATCCTGTGCAAGTTTCAGGTCACATGATCAAGGTCAAAGGTCATGTGAGGTCAGTGAACTTTGGCCACATAGGGGGTATTTGTTGAATTACCATCCTATCTCTGTAAATTTATTGGTCTAGTTCATAAAATGTGGAAATAAGAGTAACCAAGTATCACTGAACATCTTGTGCAAGTTATAGTAGTTTTCAAAGTCAGCACTGCTGCTATGTTGAATTGCGTGATGCAGGTGAGAAGGCCAGAGGCATTCTGAGAGCGATTCTGAGGAGCTCAATTGAGCTCCTCAGAATCGCTCTCCTTGAGGAGCTGAAATCAATTCAATACAATACATGTATGCAGGGCTCCACCCTAACCCTTTTTTTCTCCTGGTCCAACCTATTCATTTCGGACCAGTAGATACCAAGTTTTTCCATTTTTAACTGGTCCGAACCTAAAATCTACTGGTCCCCCAAAAAAAAAAAAACATAAAAAGGCGCAAGTTTATTTTGCTGTCCTTTCTTGTTAACCCCCCCCAAAAAAAAAATGAATGAATGAAAGACAAAAAGAAAGGGAAAGAAGGAATGAAAAAGAAACTTAGGTAAAGAAAGGCTAGATGTGAAGGAAGAGAAAAAAAAACTAAAGAAAGAAAGAAGAAAAGGAAGGAAGGAAAGAAAGAACAAAAAACGAAAGAACGAACAAAAGAAATAAAGGAATGAAGAAAAGAAGGAAAGAAATTAACCAAGCGTTAAAGAAAGAAAGAACAAGACGGAGAGTAATGAAGGAAAGAAGCAATAAAAAAGAAAGGGTATTAAAAAGGAGAGATGGAAAGAAGGAAAAAAGCAAGAAAGACAGGGAAGAAAGAAAGAAAAAGAAAGGAAGGTAGGAAGGATTAAAAGAAGGAAGAAAGGAACTAAGGTAGAAATAAATAAAAGGTAAACTGATAGAAAAGAGGAAAAGAGAATGAAGGAAAGAAATAAAGAGGGTTCAAAGCAAGCAATATGAAAAAGAAAGTAAAGGTAAAGAATAGATGAAAGAAAGAAAAAAAAGAAAGACAAAGAAAGGAAGGAATGAAATAATGAAAAAAGAAGAAAGGAAAGAAAGGAAGCAAGCAGTAAAAAAAAGAAAGAAAGAAAAGGTAAAAGGATAGATGAAATGAAGGGAAAAAGGAAAGAAAGGAAGAAGGGCAAGTCCAAGAATTCGCGCGCGTTACGTATGGGACATTTCAGAGGCTTTAATGACCTGAAAAATAGTGTTAAATGACTTTGATTAGATTGAATACCCTCATGATGTTAGACATCTAGGAGAAGAATCATCATGCAAAAAATGGTGACATATGACCTCGACCTTGACCTTTTAGAGAGAAAAGATGTGCCGTTACGTATGGGACGCAGAAAAAAGACAATTTTTCAAACATTTTTTTCAAGTTGAGAATTCTCTGAAAGTATTTCATTTGACAACTTGTAACTTAGTGTGATAGAAGTCACAATACTATAGTATATCTAAGGCAAGTTTCATGTCATATGCCAAATACTTCTAATTACAGACTCTAATTAAACAAATTAATGACATGTTACGTATGGGACAGTTACGTATGGGACATTTTGTCCCCATAGAGAACGTACACAATTTTCCCTATAATTCAAATAATTGAAATAATTTAAAATATAGAAATAACAAAAGAGTGTCATTCTTTTACAATGTTCTATTGAGACATATTTGAAATGACTGAAAATGAAATTGGTCATTTCAACATTTTTTTTTTTGCTTTTCATGGTTTCGTGAATTTCTTATGTAATTTATTGGGTGTTTTTTTTTTTTTTTTTCAATTTTCACAATTTTTTTGCTTCAATAGTTTTTCATTAATCAGTATTCATAACAAATTAGTCTTTAAAAACCAAAGAAAAGGTAAATAATCACTTTTTAGAGCACTCTTGAGTATTGTTTTTCTCCATTCACTTTGTACACAAATCTCCCAATTGACATTGTGTGTAAATGTCCCATACGTAACATGTTGTCCCATACGTAACAATTTTTTAATTAACTCTTAATTAAAAAGTAAACTCTATTTTTGAAACTTTTTGTGGTATAACATTTTCATACTTAATAAATTAGAACTTCCCAGAGATACAACAATTAAAGTATTGTATTATGAGAAATAACTTTAAAAAACATCCTCAAAATGTTACGTATGGGACATTCCATCTTTGGACAAGACCTAATTTGCATAATTAATTAGATTACACCACTTTTTTTCCCTCAAAAGTAATAAGATGTTAGGGGGTCCATGTCCCACCTATGACTAAATCTCAGAAGTTTTCTTTTTATTTTCTATGAGTTTTTATAATTGTCCCATACGTAACGCCCATTTTAACAATTATGCAAATTAGGTGCCCCAAATTAGCATAAATATGCATATTATCAAATTTTTCTGAATGAAATTTGAAAATTTAACACTTGGGCTTTCTAACCCCACCAAAGATAACTTCTTAAATTAAAGATGAAATTTTGCCTTCTGGGGTGACCATTTCTTGGACTTCCCCAGGAATGAATGAAAGAAAGGACTGAAAGAAGGAAGAAATAAAAAACAAGAAGGGTAAAGAAAGGACTGATGGAACCCATGGAAGGCAGAAAGAATTAAACAAAGAAAGTAACAAAGAATGAAGGAAAGAAAGGATAAAAAGAAGGAAGGAAAGAAAGAAGAGATAAATATAGGATGGATGGACTAAAGAATTAAAGAAAGAATGAAATCCAAAAAGAAAGAGAGAAAGAAAAATATTTAAAGGATAGAAAGAAGGAAAGACAGAAGAAAATTAAAAGGACAGAAACAAAAAATGAAAGAAGAGAGGGAAGAAGCAAAGAAAGATCGAAAAGAAAGAAAGGAAGAAAGCTGAAACTACATGTATCATAAATAAAATTAACAGTTTCTTTTTGGCTCAATTATAGCTACGAAAGAAACCAATTGCATATATATATGGGGCTATCATGTATTCAGACGATATCACTCGAAACCTGATCTGTTTGAACTAAAACAGAAGTGAAAATTTCTCCTTTTACTACTTACAAATGACAGAGTTGCCCCAATTTTTAGGAAATATGGACATTATAAGAGCTTTTTATGAGTGTGAAATGTGAATTTTGACAGTTCTGTGAGAGATTTCTGCCAGAGGTTAGCCAAGCTTTGTTCGCGCAGCCAGTAGAAAATTTACCATGTGTGGCCAGCTGGCTACATGTACATGTATGTACAGTTGTATACTGTAAAAATTGTATGCAATTCATTCTGTGTGTATCTGTGTGTGAATGACAGAAAATCATGGGAGGAAACTAGTTTGCAATTTCAGTCATGGGATATTTTTTTTATGTTTATGTTGGACCAGTAAATGTAACAATTTCTGGAAAAGTTACTGGCCCAACAATGGTTTTTATTACTGGACATGTCGGACCCATAAGTCTTGGCTGTCTTGCTATTTTTTGAAAAATTACTGGCCCGAAAATGATGTTTTTTACTGGTCATGTCGGACCAGTAAATCTTACTATTTTTGAAAATTTACTGGCCCAACAGATTTTTACCAGTCGGGGACCGTCGGACCGGCGCTAGTGTCACGCCCTGATGTATGATAATTTGTAGATTTTTCTTAACTTCGTATATACATTATATATGCAATAGCTGTGTAGATCTTAATTAATCTGTGGTGAAACTAGGCCTGAGTCAATTCGTTCACAAAATATCCTGCTCCTGCTTTAAAAAAATAGACTACTGTACAAAAAATGGCTAAAATTTCACATTTTACATCTGTAGATCCATGAAATGGCCATGTATTTTCCATAATTCCTTGAAATTATTTTGATTTAATTGAAAACTATCAGAAAAAGGAAGAATATTCACCTCTTTCCTGACTCTTGAATTTACACTCGGTAAATATTGTAGTCCCACATGTAGACTTCCATGGTGTTACCATGAAAATCTACATATGGGACTGCAATATTTACGGAGTTTAAAATCAAATCAGAGTTGGGAAAGAGGTGAATATTCTTCATTTTTCAGTAGTTTCCACAAAATCAAAATAATTTCCAGGGATTAATGGAAAACAGATGCCTATTTTGTGAAGATGTTAAGTGTGAAATTTCAGCAACTTTTGTGAAGGCTTAAAAAAAAAAAATTTAGGAGCGCTGGCACGATCACACTCAAAAGTGAAGGTCTGGTTTGATTTTTCTCTTTATTCAAATCAACAGTTTTCTTGGGTGAACTTGACCTTTAAGTCACGTGATCTATATGTAGGTCAAATGTCATTCAGGGTCAATGAACATTGTATTGTATCATTATATGAATGGTGGTTTTTTTTTGTGAATAATTTTATAGTAGTTTTCAATGTCAGCACTGCTGCTATATTGAATCGCGTAATGCATGTGAGACTGACAGAGGTGATCCACTTGTTAATATTTGAAAACTTCTTTTTTAGTTTCTCTTCCTCCAGTGCACACTATGCAACACGAGTGCACTATGAGTATGAAGTAAGATCCAATAGCAACAATACAACAAAATGTAGCATACATGTACAAGATACATGCAGTGCTGTAGCAGAACCGAACGCAAAGGCCTGGTTCGGTAGTCCGGTTAAAAAAAAATTTTCTTTAAATGTTTGCATAGGTGCGATGACTACATAGATTTAAGTATAAAATTTTTTTTAAAAATTATTGGTTAGTGATTGTGAACAAAAAGAATTCTACTCAATATAGTTTTGAAATCCACTATGATAGCTCCCATCTCGTCTTTGATTGAACTATTATGAACTTAAGAATATTTTATTAAGATGAATATATTTTTTCTTGTTAAAATTAGGGGACATTTTGAAGCTAAACTTGGTATAAAAGTGTGGTGTAATTACGTGTAATCGTAATCGGACCTAATCATTTTGTATTTAATAAGAAAAAGAACAAGACATACATTCATTCCTCGTAAATGACAAAGTATGACAGCTTCAGTCTCGTGTTTGATTAAATTTTTTATCATTTTCAATTTTTTTTATATCATGAATTTATTTTTTCTTCATAAAATGTGGGGACATTTTAAGCTTAACTCAGTTAAAAAGTGTAGTTGAATTACGTATTGCTGTAATCGGAGGTACATTTAATTATTATGTATTTAAAAAAGAAAAAGACAAGACATACATGTAAATTAATTCCTTGTGACTGACAAACTAATGGTAAAGTATATATATTCTGAAATTTCCATATTAATTTAAAAGATAAATAAGAGATGAAGGAATGAGGTTGAAAAAACCGAAAAGATAAAAATTCAAACCAAATCAACGCATGTTCCCTGATCGATGTTCCGGAAATGGTTGGTAAGGAAAGTTGAAACAGGACGTCCAAACAACCTGCTCTCGGTTGCTATTATACAGGTAAAATCTGTATTCCAAACTTGAGAAACGTTTTTCCCTTGTCAATATTTTCTAAAAAGTGGTTTAATCTGGTCAATTACTGAAAATGAAATGATAAATTATCAGTTCCGTCTTAGTTCCGACGATCAACGCTGAGTGATTTCACAACACTAAAATACACAGTACAGTCCCATGTACTCATTTTCGTGTTGGAAATATGTTTGAAGTCACGTAGCGTCGATTTTTCTGGACCAAGAATGGACTGATATTTTATCTTTTTAAAGTAATTGATTGACCAGGAGCCCGTTGCAGAAAGAGTTGCGTTTAAACGCAAGCCAAAAAAATCAATCGCAAGTCCAAAATGCAAGCTGTTGATTGGTTGAAAATCAAGTTGCGCCTAAATTTGTAGAGTTGCGATTGATTGCAACTTTTTCTGCAACGGGCCCCTGATTTAACCACTTTTCAGAAAAAAGGGACTTTCTAAAACATTTCATATTCTTTGGAATAATAACAGTTGAGTGGAGGTTGTTTGTCTACTGTTTCGACATTCCCGATCAACACTTTCCAATTTGAGAAGCTGCGTTGGCAATGACATTGTAATCGATCATGATCATAGCTACATGAAATAATCGTGAATAAAAAATATTTTGATCTTTGTAATTCTGTTTCTGTCCTGATTCTCTCGTTAATAGTTTTTTCTTTTGATTTTTTTATTTTCATTTTAAAAATGAAAGAAGAAATGACTTATTTTTTGTTTAAAGATTAGAACAAAAGCAAGTTATGCAACAATTTTCATAATTATTCTTTTTAGAAACAAAATTTATTTGAAGTGCATGACAGATCGTTCGTAAGATTATCTGTTCGTGTGTCGGCAAACTTTTTTATATGTTAAATTTAATTTGGCATTTATTGCTGAACCCCGAACTAAAGTTCAGAAAAAAATTGCCGAACCGAACCTGAACATGCCGCCTGACTTGCAGCACTAATACAAGAATAATATAATGTTCGCCAAAGTGGTCGGCATACATGTACACTGTGCGTATTACATGAATTATCCAGCCATGATCGCAGGCCAATTTATAGTAAGCATGCGCATACATGTAGAATGATGACTGCATTAATCTAAATATAACCCAGGTAGTATATTGTTTTATGTCCTCATGAAAGAAAAATAAAATTGGCAGTAAAAATTTTCAACATTTTTACTGCATATTATATCAGATATGTAAGGGATTGATTGCAGGGCTGAGTGGCATAGAAAAATTATCATATTTCATTTTTCTGGTAGCCCAAAGAAATATGGCAAAAAAATTAGAATTAAATAAAACCTTAAATTACTAACATATGAAAATAAACTCTACCACCACAAACAATAAGTTTTAGATTTCTTTGATTTACACACGACACAATTTAAAGTTGGATCTATACATGTGCAATATTTACATGTATCCTAAGGTAGAGCTGTAAGTAAACAGTGAGCACTGCTGTCACCAGATTTTAAAAATACTTTATATATTTGGTAGCCATTTGGAAATCATCTGAGCAATTTTGTTAGAATTTACTAGGGTCTTTTTGTTTTTTCAATTTTTTTTTCGTCAGGAGCAACCAAGCTACATGTACATGTAGCTATTTTATTTTAATTGGGCAAACTCAAAGGGAAGGTTGTACATTAAATACTTTACCCAACCACTGTAAAAAAAATACTTTAAAAAAAAATTACCGGTAAGATAGATGCAGTGATTTTGGGCGAAACTTAGATTTGTAGGAAAACAATCTAAAGGAAAGAAAAATGTAAACCCCCAAACTATGACAAGTGATTTTCTAGGAAGGGGGGTATGAAGGGTTGTTATGATTCATGAACGTAATTTATTTATCTTGGCATAGTGGGCAAGGCAACCTCAATCTTTCTTAATGATAATCTTACAATTTCCTCTTCATTTTCTTTTGTAATTTATGTAAAAAAGTCTATTCTTTCAACTACTACACATTCTTGAAAGTGGTTTTACAAATCATAAACAATATGGAACAAAACTAAAAGTTTGTTTTTTGGCATGAAAACACAAGAGTTTTGATAGAAACCAGTATCAACACATTGAATGTCTGACATGTCCTTTCATGAAATGTTCCCTTGATGCATCTTATGAGGTGCTTCCCCAAAATATTTGATGGAGTAACACTTTTCAAAATGTTGACAAAGAAAAAAAATGTGTAGTTCAGTAATCCCTTGTCTTATAAGTATCAATCCAGTTGAGATTTCATTTTAATCTTTAATCAAGGCTATTATTCTAGAAATATTCAAAAACAATTTTGCAATTATGATACATGTAGTACTAATTAGGATTTTTCAATTTTTTGCTTGAAGTTATCAGACTGTAACATTGTAATCTGGTGTATGAGTACTGCTATCTGTTCATATTATATAATTTTCCACCTGAAGAACTCCAAGGCAAAACTGCCAAAAGTGATCATTGCTATTCATGCACATTCAATAAATACTGTATATTCAATTGTTCATTGTTTTTGTTTTCAAGGTACATGTGCATACTGCATTTACTTATTTTAAACCTAGTGAAGTCATTCCTGGTACATCATGCAGATTGGTTTCTTGCATTCCTAAAGGGAGTTGCCGTATCTTGCTGCTGACTATAATATGAGTCAGGCCCCATGCAGAGAAGAGTTTCAGGTCATTGCAACATGCTAGTCTCTCTATCATTTACTTGTTCTGGTGAATGAACAGTGGCAATTTTTTTAATAGTTATCCCCCCCCCCCCCCATCTCTCTCACCCTCCCATCTCACACACACAAAACATACATCCCTGTACATGTACATGTACACTCTCAACATGCGCTTGCCCAAAAGTCACAAGCATGCTTTCACCCTCATTCTCTTTCTTTCTATGAAATACATGTATACCTTACTTGTGTAAGTTATACCATGTGCATGTTTTGTGAAGACTCCCTTTTGTACTTTCATTCATTTCATATTCAAATAAAATTTCCTGAACATTTAGTTTTGCTTTATTCTAATTTTCAAAGGTTATACATTCCTGGAATCCAGGCCTACTACTAAGGTATTTAGTCCTGTATAGTAAACAGTGTTTGTGAAACAGAAGAAGATACTTGTATGTTCTTCTTGTGGTAACTCCTGTAGAAACTCGGTAGGACATCTTTCTGCTAGTAAAATGCCAAGCTGGTACATAAGAAACATTTAGATAATCAGGCAAAGTGGCTGTACATGCCCATTCCAACCTCGTTTGTCCAAACTTTATCATACATGTATATTTAGAAAGTTAGACCTGAAGCTGTAGTTCAACTGAAATGAAACTATCACTTACTTGTACATGTAGCCAGGGTCAGAAATGACAGCATACTTGAATTTGTTCGATGTGATCAGGTTCCGATAATGTTTTCCCACATGCCGGTGTTCTGATGAAACAAGTACGGTAATTGTACTTAGCATAATAATAAACTCTACAGTATCTGAGAGTTTTATGCTTGGTATGTTTAATTACATGTAAGCTTTCTCTTAATATTGACATTCAAATTAACTCATCAAACTATGGAAGCATCGGCATGTTGCATTCTTGTTTAGATTCATTGGCGTCTATCATTCATAATGAATGATGGTCATATTTGATGCAGCGCACATTATACTTACATGTACAGTATATGCTATCTTTGGGCAATCTTTAAGGTATTCAGAAATGAAAATGGGTAAGGTTTAATTCTTCCATATTCTCCCTTCTTTCGTTGCAGTGTGAAAAACTAAGACAATGGCTGCTATAAGGAAAAAGCTGGTCATCGTTGGAGATGGTGCTTGTGGAAAGACATGTTTGCTGATAGTGTTCAGCAAGGATCAGTTCCCAGAAGTTTACGTCCCAACAGTATTTGAGAACTATGTAGCTGATATAGAAGTAGATGGTAAACAGGTGAGTGAAGAGTATTAGCTTGATTATTGTTTATTTTCTCCTGTATTTTGTAGCATGATGATGAGGCCAAGATGAAAGATTTTTTTAATTTTGGTTTAATTTTGTTCGTTTCTTCGGAATATGGTCTAGGGACAATGATTTTCCATTTTAAAAAATGCCTTTTCCGTTTCAGAAAATCTTAAATTCCGTTTCGGCATGTCAGAAAACGGAAATTCTGTTTCCCCCGTAGACTTTGTACACACGGAAAAGTGACAATTCCGTTTACCCATCCAGTAGAGTAGCAATAACACACGTTAACGCTCGCACTGGTCAATATTTGTATCTGTTACCGTACCAACAACGCAGTAGAATCCGCTCTATCGGATTTATGCGGGCACCAAAAATATTTTGACACACGTATTTAACATGAATACATCCTCACCTTTCACATTTTTAGCATTATTTCACTGTGGAATGAACTTTATATATAAGTTTGGGGGGTTTTGGATATCGTTTCGAGCAGTCAACGATTTCAATCTCTGCCATTTTGGATTTCAAGATCGTGCTGTACATTTTCAAACGTAGAGGGCGGCAAAACACGACCTGCATGTGAATGATTTCGATATGGCCGATCGACCGTACCCTGCCAGAGCGGCTGGGAAGGGCGAGGGGTACGATCGGGTGTGAAGGAGTGAAGAGCAGTCACGATGTGATTTTGTTGTGATTGTGGTGAAGTGAGATCGTGTTTTGTGAGGTTTTGTTGCCATTCAATATTCGTATATTGTAGAGATTTTGCAGTAATTTATGTTGCTGTTCTGAGGAAAAATGTTTTCCGTGATTTTCCATTTGAAATGCCACTTTCCGTTTCAAAAGGCAATTTCCGTGAATTCTGTCCGTTTCCCGCGATCGCGGAATATTACTGTCCCTAATGGTCTCATTTTATACCCATATTGACACTGTCTTGGAACTTGAAACAACCTGGGGTAGTTATTTGAACACTGTCTACATGAATTCTCGTTATGGCTAAATGTACATTAGCGTTCTGGTGGATGTAATAACTTACATGTATATGTCATCAGTATCATCATAACTTTTATGTTGAATTTCTCTTTTGTGCACACAGAAAATGTGTGGTTTCATAAACAAGCATAATCCTACTTGCAAAAATCATGATAAAACTGTGATATGACAGGGTCTACCAGTTTTTGGCGGGTAGTACATGTACCGGTAGTTGTGAAAGAGATATAGCAGAGAAAAGACTTTTTTTCAAAATTCTGATTTATGATCATCATAGCGGTCTTTCATCTCAAGAGAAATGACAAAATTTATGACAAAAGAAATGACAGATATCCTGAATATCACTCCAGGCATGAGCCAGCTGACAACATGAAGGATGGTGGTGTTCATTTCCAGATGAATGATATATTCTACCTGATTTGATTTTATGCTATTTAAGATGGGGGCATAAATGAGTTTACAGTAGTCTTCATTTTGAAAGATGCTTGGTAAACTAGTACATGTATGTACCAATACAATTCCAGGAAGATGTGTGTTTTTTTTACTAGTAAAAGGTTTTGGTGGAACTTAAACATTCAGGAACTAAATGATTTGAAATTACATCTCCATCATCTATGGTATTGTTGAATTGTTGATTATTCCCCAATTTATTATTTCCTAGGTTGAGTTAGCATTATGGGATACTGCAGGTCAGGAAGACTACGACAGACTGAGACCGCTCTCTTATCCAGACACAGATGTTATACTCATGTGCTTTTCAATTGACAACCCGGACAGTTTAGAGAATATCCCAGAAAAATGGACACCTGAGGTAAGGCTACATCTATTGGAAGTCCCCAGTTTTCTGTTCGCTTAATTCCACATTCTGCAGTGGAACGTCAGATTTAGGTGCACTTAGGATGCATGCATGTTACAGAGATGTTTACTGCTACAGATTTCCTGTATTTGCTACATGAAACTAAGCCTGAGTACAGACGGTATGCTTTTCCAACTGAAATCTGGGCTTTTGCCCTTTTTGAATTAGCACTTTCTGAACTTGCATCGGTTCAATAAATGTTTTACTTTTTTCACAGAAATTTTTAAAGATCTATAAGTCTCTGAAAGGTTTTGTCCTATTTTTGATTCAGTTATAAATTTTAGAATATTTGTGACCATTATTTTATTTTTTTGCTATAATGGGAGAACATTTGAAGATGTAACTGCTAAAGGGGGCATTGTGGTCTAGTGGTTATGACTTTCAATCTGAGGGACGTGGGTTCAATTCCAAGTCCTGGCATGTCTTCTTTCAGCAAGAAATTTCCCCACATTTGTGTTGAACTCAACTCGGGTGAAGTGACTGGATACCTGGTAGGAATTTATTCCTTGAAATGCAGTGTGAATTACTGCTACTTTACTAAAGCCAGGTTAATTATGCTGCATTACTGAGAGTGCTTAGAGACTTCTGATGAAGTAAGTGTTAGGCGCTATATAAGCAAGTATTATTATTAAAGATTCCCAAATTGTGTTTTTTACAAATATGTAAGTTTATCCTCTTCTGTTTGTTAAAATAGGTGAAGCATTTTTGCCCTAATGTACCTGTCATCCTGGTCGGAAACAAGAAAGATCTCCGAATGGATGAAAACACTAAACGAGAACTGATGAAGATGAAACAGGAACCGGTGAGAACAGCTGATGCCCAGTCGATGTCAGACAAGATCAGTGCTTACAAATACCTAGAATGCTCAGCCAAGTCTAACGATGGTGTCAGGGAAGTGTTTGAGACAGCTACCAGGGCAGCACTACAAGTCAAAAAGAAGAATAAATCAAAATGCAATCTCTTGTAAGAGATGTCCTCATACAAGCTGGCAAGGCATGGTAGTGGTCAACAAGAGCTCCTCAAGAGAATAATGCATTTGATGTACATGTATATGTTTTGGGGAAAGAGAGAGCCATTATGTAATATTTTTGGACGTGCTTGGAAGGTCAAAGACAGCAGTAGTGCCAGCATACATTATTTTAATTGCTTATTGTGGTAATAAAGAGACAATTGGCTTAATTTGTAGTTGCAGGTTTATGAAACCACTTTTCTTTCTTTTTTCCCCCTGAAAGCTTGGTGCCATTTAGCTAAGATCAAGAAAATATGGACCTAGCTTTAACAAGTACTCCATGGTTATTATATAAGAAGACTGATTTGTTCAATTTACATGCATAAATTGAAGAAATTTGGTATCCCGAAAAAGAAAGAGACAAAAGATGTATCACTGCATTTTACCCGTAATAACTCAAGACCTCTTATTTCAGTTTTACAAGGAAAAAAAACATAAGTAGTTTGTTATGATGGTTCTATGTTGTATGCTTTTAGCAAAACAACAATTGAATCTACATTCATATTCAGATTCCATTGTGGATATGATATTACAAATGTTTTGTCTCTTTTCTTGAAATCTCCTTTGAAGGTGCTCAATGAGCATAAACAACATATATTTGGTAAAAGCATTTCAGCTTGCAGACCCTTATAACATTATATTTATTGAAGAAAAAAATGTACATTCTTAACCATGTGGAAAATGTGCACTTCTTTATTGTGGTGGGGATATTTTTCTGAACTAAAAGGGTTACTGTTCTGTTATCGTGCACAAGCCCATTTGACCTTCATCATGTCTGCCACCCATTGGACGTCATGTCAGAGCACTTTCAGTTATTGTATGTAAGGAATGGTCTACATCTTTCTGGAGGCATGCCACTATCCTTTGCTTAAGCAGGATTACATATTGTGAACACTTACCTCGTTCAGAGACCATCACTGAAATGTTGGCTGTTTCACTTAGTGCTCTATGCAAGGAGGTATTTTTTTCTCAGTCAGTCGCCATGTTTTTTGCATTATGGGGTTCTTTGATCCTCTATTCTGCATTGTGTTTTTGGCTGAGTAGGACAGGAAGAACATCCTGCCAAGCATTCCAGCAATTCCATTTGTAAAAAAAAAAAAAGAAAAACGAATAAATGAATTAGGAAACAGGGAAGGAAGGATATGTAAAGCAAGGAGGATATCTTGCTGAATGGATATGGTGTGTGGCATCTGCACTTGATGACTCTGCACCTGTGTAAATTATTGGGAAATTGTAAAAATTGACTAAAAAGGGGGAAATAATTGTTAAAATAGCTTTGCATTAGTCGTATCAAAGGGTGCTTTTTACATTTATTTGCATTATTTGTTTGCTTTTGGAGACTTTCATAGAATGAATATTGAATTGGAAGTAGTCCAGTTGTAAGAAAAGCGGAATGGCTATTTATTATTGTGATTCGTGTACCTGTAGCACAATATAAGGGAGGAAGCTGACCCAATTTGACTGAATGAGTTTAAGATGCATTACTACAGAATATGTAACATTAGAAAAAAAAACGCATTATCTGGCTGTGATAAATCTCAGTGAATTGATAGAAATTTTCTATGTTGACTTTCAAGACAAACAAAAGTTATTGATCTTGTATGTAGTAACCAAAAAAAGGCAAGATGTTGAGATAGCTGACATCTCACTGATTCTAAAAGTCAACAGCTTTTCGCACCTGTTTTCAATCAAACAGGAATATTTGACCAAGGGGCAATGATAGTTGTTGCACTACGTTTGCAAAACGATATTATATAGTTATACACTGTACATTGTTTTTATACGAGTTCTGTCGTAAATAACTAGTACATGTAAACTGTGGTAGCTGTGTGTTAGTGTATAATAATTGTGATTCTTCAGACTAAATTTTTAAAAAGTGATGAAAATATGGCAATGATGGTGACAGTTAAATATATGTACACCAAGACTCAATATTTCTACCATTATCCCCATGCACTGCTTGTCATAAATATCTAATATTTGTATCATTCACATATACTTATATTTATGGGAAAATGTTATTTTTTAGACCTTGTTTGCTCACTACTTGCTCAGTTGATGTGAGGCTTATGACATACTTGCAGGAGCTTGCTAAACTTTGTGATATCTTTATTTGTAAATGACAGCAAAGTGTTGGTCACTGGACAAGTCCATTCCATGCAAAGTAATTTCAGAAGGGCCTTGTTCATAAAACTTAGCATTAATATTAATAAATGTGTTAAGTTTCTCAAATACAGTTTCATTAAAAAAAGTTTTATGAAACAAGGCCTGATTTGATGATACAATGTATGCAACTTGGCATGGGGTGAAATGAAATGGACTACCTCTAAACAGCAAAAGCAGTCAACATTCCATTTCTCTTGTAATATTTTGGTTTCTTGTAAGTGAAGTAAGATGAATCGGTAATTGAATGATCCTTGGTTCCTTTAAAGGGAAAATGCATAGAGTTCTGGTATCATTGGTTTTGCTGTTTATTGGCAGGAAGAGAACACAAGTCCTTCAACCTTTTGATGTCATTTTCATTTTCTTCTCTCAATAATTGGAATTTCAGTGCTGTTATGTATTTTCAAATGTGTGTGTGCATATGTTTCTACAAGTTTGAATGTTTGATTGATAATTTGCAGAATGATAATGGACAGGAAGGCAGTAAGGAAGCTACTCTGAACCTGTCCAAATATATATTAAAAATGTGATTTCTGCATTTTTTTTTTCATTCAAAATGTCCTTTGATTGGTTTATTTTTTCATTGTTAAAATGTAATGTATGTTTTTATAACTGAATAATTTTTGCCCTGTGGCTGTCTTTTCTTTCTTGTATATTATCCCCTAAACAAGAAACAGATATAAATTAATATGTATTTACCTTGTTTTTTTTTAATCTCAACTCATTTAAAGATGTTTTTCCATGGATAATTTTCAATTTGATTTTGAATGGTCAGGGTATTTATTTTACATGGGAACTATATTCAGAGTAAATATCAAACTAAAGAATATTAGGATATCAAAAATTGATATTACGTAATGGAACATTTATTATGAGTTACAACGTATTTTAATTTACCTTTATGTCATTTCAGCATGAGTTTGAATTTCAAAGTCTTGTTAAATTTGGACTTGCTGATTATTTATATAAAATATTTCAAAACACTAGCCTGAGAGGTATTGCAGTCATATTGATATTGTGTGGAAAATTCCCCCAAATTAATCTGTCTTGTTAATGTTTCCACTGTCGTGTCTTTTGTTCCTATGTGATGAAAGAGGACTAAACTGCATCATATTTTCCACATTCTTTTCTTTGTGTTTTATTCATTGTTGAAAGATGTACTAACTAGGCTTTGCATAGAAAACTGACTTGTGACATTTTGGTATGTTTGTGAATTAATTTACATATAGATTTTTAAAATCGAGAATAGAAGAAAAATAAACATCACTATTACATTAACTGCACAAAACACTGCATTGTTAGCTTTAAGGTACAAATGGCTAACATTATGTTGTCTTTGTGCCTGCGTATATATATATATTTTATATACCTATTCCTTTTCTTATCATTTTTCCCCCTCACACTTATTGAATTTTTCAGTACTGGAGTTTTAAGGTGAAAGAAATGTAATCCATAAATAATGAGTATCTAGAATGTAGTTGCTTTTAATAGTTGAGTATTACTCTTGACAAAATGAAAAATATTCTAGATAAATGCATATTATAATCTTGTGTATAACATGCTCTCTCAGCGTGATGAAAATAACTTGTGTATTTTATTTCCTTTTTCATTTTCTATTAGAAGTAGTAATAGTGTCATGTACCAGTATATATATAACTCTATTTCTGAAGATGTTGCATTTAGAGCAACTCTGTTCATGTTCCTTATCTTGATCAATGTTTTGCTATTATTCTTATGGATCAACTGAGCAGAATACATGTGCATATGATTAATAAATTACAGAAGTATGTGGAGTCAAATCATTACTTTCCATGCAGTTTCTTTGTGTTCGTCCATTATCCTCTTAAAGGTCAAGTCCACCTCAGAAACATGTTGATTTGAATCGATAGAGAAAAATCAGACAAGCACAATGCTGAAAATTTCATCAAAATCGGATGGAAAATAAGAAAGTTATGACATTTCAAAGTTTCATTTATTTTTAACAAAGTAGTTATATGAACGAGCCAGTTACATCCAATTTTTTTATTAAGTTTGAATTATACAATATTTCAATTTTTACGAATTTGACGATTAGGACCTTGCCTGAAGCACAAAATGTTAAAATAATGGAATTCCACGTGTTCGGGGATGACGAGAATAATATAATAAAATACAAAGAAATATTGATGTTATCAGTTCCTCATTTGCATACCGATCGAGATGTGCATAAATAACTGTTTTGTGAAATGAAGCGAAACTTTAAAATGCCATAAGTTTCTTATTTTACATCCGATTTTGATGACATTTTCAGTGTTATGCTTGTTGAATTTTTCTCTTTTTATTCAAATCAAGTTTTTGTTGGGATGGACTTGTCCTTTAAAAATGTATTTAAAAAGTCATGAATTTCACTGGTTTTGAGTAATCATCTTCCAAGCGTTGCATCTTGATTCGTCTTTACCCAATTTCTTACTGGTTTTCATCTTTTCAACCAACATTCCTTATGCCTTATGAGATTCAAGGAAAAAAAAACGTTTTTCAGCTCTCTGCCTTGATGTTTTATAAGATGACATTAATCTGTGGTTATCCTTCCTACCCTTTGAATCTTTGATTTTCAGTACACATGGAATCGTGAGTTTGCATGAAATGAACTGGATAGGTGATATTCAGAAAATTAAGTGTTGGTGATCCTGCAGCCATCGGTGTATTTTGATGGCAATTATTTGCTTCTATATATAAAAAGTGCAATTTCTCACAGTTCTCATCATACATTGTCAATGTTATTAAATATAAGAACAAATTAGGATTGCTGCCGAAACCCAGGACCGTGGAAAAACGAATAGATGTTTCAAATGCAGTGTCTTGTTACAAAATGGGATAAACAAGATTTTGCAAGTTCAGAGACTGAAAGACCATAATTCTAACTACCTTGGGCATAGAGCGCATCATAAAACGAGAGTGGAAGAAAAAAGAGCGGGAAAAGGGGAAGAGAAAGGGGAGAGGATGAGGGGCGAAGAAGAACAAGGAGAGAAGAAAAGGGGAAGAGAGAAAAAAGGCGGTTATGCAGGTAGTCATAATCCCCTCAGAAATTATAATTACGAATAATGAGCTAATGCTTTTACATCCAGTGGTGGCACCAGAGGCCGGGGCATTTGATCTTCCTACTTGCACCCTCCCCAAATTTAGTATTAAAAATAGCTCGCTCTTCGCGCCCGATTTTGTGAAACGGGCAAAACAATTTATGTCCGTCTTTGCTCCCCAAAATGTTCTTTTGACCCCCTCCCCATTTGCCCCCTAGTTTAAACATCCTGGTGCCGCCACTGGTCACATCCGAATCTAAGCCTTCCTCAAGTGTTCAAAGATATCATGTTGATTATCAAAATTTTAGATTTTTCTGTTTATTTTGGGACAGAGTTGATGCTGACCTTCTACAATGAATGAATGTCATGATTTTTTTATACCCTTAACTTTCCAGTAAGTTCCCATTTTCATTTCTGTTATTTGTATTCTGTGTTGAACTTATTTTGTTATTCTGTTTGACTTTGAAATGAAAAAGAATAAAATTTAAGCAATCAACCAAAAGCATGAAAAATTCTGCTATTTTTGTCATCTGAAATAGGAGACGCATGAGCTCCCCCGCCCTATAATTTCATACCATCGCTATTAGGCTTAATATAGGCGTGTTTATAAACAAAATGTTTGGGGGCTTCTTCCGGGTGCTTGAGATTTTTTCCCCCATTCATCTGGTATTTGATACAAGAAAAATGATCTGTCACAATATAGGGGTAAATAGCCAATTCGTCTACTGCCAACTGTCCACTCTTCACATGGTCTACTTTCATTTAGTTTAATGCCATTCCGTCCATTAAAATTTCGTCTAACAACAATTTGGTCCAACTATCACTTAGTCTAATCATCATTTCGTCTATATGACAATTTCGTCTCATAACCAGTTGGTCTAATTTCCATTTCAATTTCATCTATTTTGCACAATTAACACTTAGATCAATCAGACCAAATGGTACATGGACTTAATGGATATTGGACCAACTGGTTATTAGACGAAGTGGTGAGTGGATGAATTGTCAATAATTATTAGACCATGTGGATAGTGGACGAACTGATGGTAGACCAAATGATAGTAGACGAGTTGGTAATTGGACGAATTGGCATTAGACCTATTGGAAATAAACCCTCATAATTTATGGTAGTCTACTAAGTAGCTGAGTATTAATTTTTGTGTCTATACCAGCTTCCCCCAACATGCCCAAAGAAAAATTATAGCGATGGAGCCTAGCGACCGAGCGAGAAAAAATATATACTCGAACTGCAGCTTTTCAGAACCAGTAACATCCTTCAGGACATGGCATTTATTTAATTCGCTTCTCGATAAGGGGGGCTGACTTGCACTCGGGAAGCGGGCCTGTGCTCCTATAACCTCAGGCGGTTCAATAAATATGGCTAATGGGCCAGAAAATTTCTACTTTAATGGACTATATACGTCACATTTTATAGACTTTATAAACAAATGAGACACAACAGACTATTGTAGGGAAAATGTGCATGGAATAGGGATTTAGACGTGGTGACTGAGGAGTGAGGAAGGGATTTTCACGAGTGAAACTTTCCATTTGGAGCACTTAATGATATGAACTTCCAAATTAATATATCTACAACATTTTCAAATTCCTGATTGGCATCATGGTGAAAAGAATGCGTAGAGCATAAAGCTATGATCACTTTCAGTCAAGTCAGTGCATAAAAAAAAGCTCGGTCAGGGAAAATATAGCGACCTAACAGAGAAACTATAATCCTCTACTAACGTATGATAAAGATTAAAAGCGCTTTTGAAAAAAGAGGCAATTTTTAGGATTCAAACTTCGATTTTCCGCCACTTTTACATGAATATTTTTGTTTTCACGATTGGGGAGTACGATGGTTAAGTTGGAAAAAAATTAGTTTCTTGCTTCTTAATTCATGACCAACTGGGTCTTTTGACGGTAGTTCACTCTATTGCAGGTAAATGATAAAATAGCAATTAACGTTTTGTGAGGGAGCGTGTGGCGACCGAGCCAGGAAATTTTCGAATTCGAATGGTATAGGCCTATTATAAAAAGTTCATTTCAGCTAGAGCACTTGAGAACATGAATGCAGAATTGATTGCAGGTCTTATTATCTTCTTTCTTGTCATGTTTTTTTTGGGGGGTGGGGGTGGGGCGTGAGTCCTTAAATCCACCCCTAGAGATCCGCTTCTTCATTATTATAGATATTATTGTCAGATTTTCAGACTTTCGCCATTTGTATATACAGTGCGTATCAAAAAAAGTTTACACTTTGAAAAAAACCCTACGAATTAAAAAATATACAACATGTGGGTGATTTTTTTCACATATAATCTTAAGTTGGATTTGGGTCTCATCTATCCAACGAAAGTAAAAGTTTTCGGACAGATTGTTACACTTGATACAATGAAACAATTTTAAAAAGGGTAAAAGATATCTTCAAATCTTTTTTAACCAGCTAAATTCTACGTGTTCTTCATGATTAAGGTTTACTTTTATTCGCATAACTATTTCAAAGTTCTGCGCAAATCATTTTTCACTAACTTTTCAAAAGTAAGTGGTGCTCACTCAAGCGGAAATATTTTTCGACAGTTATACCGTCATTTGCTTAAAATGGATCTGTACCCATGTTAAAATGTGAAAAAATCTTCAGGATATTACAAAACGTATAATTGTACAGGATTGTTTCTAAGTGTATAAACTTTTTTTTGATACGCACTGTATATAACAATTCGCCCTACTAGATTTTAATTTACAGCTCATTGTTCTTTTATTTAGTAAAAAATAAATCTATTCATCAGAAAGGGGATATTCTATCATTTTAAAATGCTAACTTCTCAACCGGGGGGGGTCAAATATATTCCTGTACACATATGCATGACCCCAAAACGCGTATAAAGGGACTTTTTCAGTTTTGGACGCGGGCCGCGCATGCACTCGTTAAGGGTATAAAAAACATTGATTTAAAAAAAGGGTGGTTTTGAAGGCTGGTCAATGGTGCAATCGCGGGGTCAAACGTATTTAGGGTATGTTGTTTTCAAAGCTTTATCTTTTGAAGACTAGCCAGCGGTGTTATAGGTATGTTTTTTTCGGAGCTTTTTCCTCCTGGTTTCTGAAAAGTACCTGGTTCTTCCCGACTGTAATAAGCAACGACCCTGGGATCGGGCCTCATTCAAGGGACTCGAGCGTATTTTATCTTACACAATTTTGTACAAATTATAAATCATACACTATGTGCTGTTATTAATAGGACGGTGTTAGATTTTAACCATCATTATTGTGTATAGTGTTATCATAATCACATTTGTATGTGTTTCATCAAAATAGTGTGAGTTATAGCTTGTCTATACATTATATTGTACCTTTTATATTGTATATGTGTATGCGTGTATGTCCGAGTGTGAGTGTGTGTGTGTGTGTGTGTGTGTGTGTGTGCGTGTAAATGTGTGGAGGTGCCGTGTCCGAGTGGTCTGAGGCGCTTGGCTACTATACATGGAAAGTCCGCCGTATGTTATTTAAATCACTTTAGAATATGTATATCATTTTTTTTCAATATTGAATTTTGTTCATGCTATTATTTAAATTGAATCAATCTATCTTGTACTTATTTGTATTATTTTGAAGAATGAAAAATGAATTGAATTGAGTATTTATTGGTAATTTTTTTTTTTTTTAAATATAGGATAATGACAATTTTGTATCAAGCCAATTAGGAAAGACACACATTTATATAACATGTACCTTTCAATTAAAAAATAAATTCTTTTTTTAATGAATTTTGAATGTGAGTTATATACAGTGTTAACATTGTAGTTCTTTGTGGTATTTTAACCCTTCTTGCACTGGGGACAAGCAATACCCATGAATATATTTATGTCCAGTTTAAGCTTGTTGCCGGGCTTATTGTTAGCAAGTAGACAAACATTTAGGGGCAAAAATGTGTAAATGAAGCCGCGGCGAACAACTTGTTCATATTTTGCACACACGAGAAAAACTCGTTAAGAAATAATTTGGCCACACATGTGTACAGCAATGCTTTTGACTACCCCCCCCCCCTTAGGACTTTCATTCCTTTTTAAACTGTGACTGTAAATTATTTTCAGAAGAATGTTTTTTTGTAATTGCGCTCGACATAATATCGATTTAATCTACTTGAACAGCGCCATCTCGTTAGCTGATGTGCAATGAACGAAAACCTGGAAAATAATGAGTCATCATAAGTACACACCCATACAGAGACCTCTCTGGTTTGTCACTTTTTTTTCTTCTGTCTTTGAACAGTTTAAGTCCTATTAATAGACATGTTGTCAATTCTATCAAGTTGGAAACTTCATTACATTTTAATTTATTTATGAGAGAAAACATTGAATAACCAAATGTGAAATAAAAGTGGAAACAGGTTATTAACAGTCTTCTTTAATATTTTCATTCAGGATCGACAGCAAAGAAATATTTGAATAGGTTGATATAGCGAGGGTGGTCTTTTTATCTTTTTAAAAATTTGTTCCTTTCTCCATATGCCTATAAAGCAATACAATGATTTTCATGAATATCACTATTATCATTATGTATTTGTACACTATATGTTAGGCTCTTTTATTTAGGCCTGTTATTGTGTGGCATTCATCATTCCGAATTGGAGTTAGAAGGGGCAAGGGAAATCGTCTCATTAAGAAATTTAAAGTAGTAGGCAAGTGGAAAAATAGAATGTGACCTGCATCACCTTTCAGTTTGTACACTCTTTGCATGTATGACCCATATCCCCCCCCCCCCATATCAGGAGAATGGTTTCGAATGTGTGTAGGGGGAGGGATCCGCGGGGGGTGAGTGGAGCGTGTGCTTGCCATGCTATCCGGCCAGAGATGGCCATTTTACGAAGCCCCCACCCCCTTATTGGCCTATAGTATGATATTATTTACATGTCAGAATCTGAGAATGAAGACGTTCCATAATTTAAATTGTAAAGCCCTGTGTAAATACACGGGGAGCCAAAGTGGCCACGTCATCCCATCTTCCGGCCCTAGTTGGAGGCACCCGACCCCCCCCCCAAAAAAAGAAGAAGAAAGAAATAAGACAGAAGAGAAAAGGGGGAAAAGAGGAAAGAAAGTAAAAAAAAGTCCCCGATTGTAATAATGTATAACTTACACTTTAACTCACTCTTGTAGTCTCCAATGGGCTTAATGAGAAATATCCATTGTTTGTAAAGAAAAAATAATAAATAAAAATAAAGGCAAAAAGTACTTAAAATTCATTCCTTATTTATAATGGCAGAGTTTCATGCATATGACCAAATAACAATAATCCTAATGTTCTTCAAGGTGAGCCGATGGGGGGGGTATTTTTCTGCATCCCCCTCCCATTGGGCGATGCTGGATCCCTCCTGAAGAGGGTTACTGTGCACCCTATAATATCAGCAGTGGTGTTATATGAGCTAAAACTGTTGATAGGGCACAACATGGTGTTTTGGCAAAATTTGTTCATGAGCGATCGAGAGAAGCAAGTGAGCGAGAATTGTTGGCCTTTCTAAAATCAAATTTGGGGGAGATGTTGACATAACAAAAATTACATACCTTTGCACCCCCTTTTTCTTTACCATTCCCCTCTCCCAATTCCCCAATAGGGTAATACTGCGTTTTTTTTTTGTTTTTTTTTAACTTTAGGGGAACTTTAGATACCCCAGAGTTACCCCCTAGGGTACCCCCTTCACAACAAATTAATGCTGGTCAAAAACATACTGTAGTCCAATGCTCTTACTTACGAATGTAAATTACAATGATGGAATTGACAAATAAAAACCACAAAGGTCTAAAAAGATACAAAGAAAAAACTTGGAAGATTTCGTCACTTTGCTTCCAACCAATGAAATGACTTCCCCGTGCTATTTTTAGAGCGCACTCCAAAACGTATAAATTGCATACAATCTCCAATGGTCGCGTAGAATCAAAGCAAAGTGAAGCCAGCTCGTTCACCTCTAGACTAGACACCCCGAACCGAATCATCCAGGCTAGGCCATAGGCTAGTCGAGTCGATTAACCAATCCAATACAGTGCAGTTGTGCAAGCAGCAGAGGGGCCAGGAGCACAGTCAGAAACGGATCTTTTTATGGATTTATCACAATAGTAACTGCGAATTTTGTGCACTATACCTACGCTGTTATACATTTGATGCCCTGTGCATTGCAAGTGCAACTTTTTGGTGAGTTCAGATTTGATTCATTCAGATTTCAATGGTTCAGTTTGCTACTTGCTAGAACTTGTTGACAGTTTCTAATTCTATTCTAAAGATCTTCATTTCGAGACCTCGGCTCGGCGGAGTCGCGGGGGGAGCTGCATCATACGGTAGTATGGTAGTGGATCGTATTACCGAACACTTTTCATGAATTTGATCATATCAAACACATTATTCCAATAAAATTCACCAAACTTTCACCATAAATACACAAATACCTACAAAATATAAATATGCAGAAATTTTGCCGAAATTGTTTTTCATTTTTACGACATCAGCTTCCAATCGGACCCCTCTTCGCAAGTGAAATATTTTGGTCACTTGAAAAGGTATCGTATTACCGAACGTGTGTTTTCTATGGGAAAAGTTGGGAAAACAACAAAGTCACTGATGAGCTATTTAGACCATATTTTATTGTTTTGAGGATATAAAGACTTCAAAATTGTGTTTTTGATAATTTTTCATCATTTTTCTATTTAAGTTCCCTTTGGAAGGAAGTTGCAAAGGTTTGAGCGTATTTGATTATTTTCTGACGCATATGATGCGTGCGTTCGGTAATACAAGGCCGGTCGGTAATACAATCACTCACTATACATACGGTATTTGCTGCATTATGTGCAGTCTAAATTTATGGGTTAGGCCCTACATAAAAATTGAAAATCACGAGCTTGGCTTGACTGGAAAGTGGTCTCGCGCTTTGTGTGAGTTAAAGTGAGTTTGAGTTATCTTAGACTACTTCACTTAGTTAGATTCTAGTTAACATTTTACAAGTGAAATTTTAAATTTAAACTAAGCTTGTGTAGGCCTTGCCCCGGGGACCCCGACACGTCTCGGGCTGCCGCAGTAAGTGTAGGCCTATAGTTTTGGTAAATCCACCAAAATGCACCTATCACTATTCCAATTCGTTGCTAGCTAATATGAATGGATATGCCCTATAACACTTATGATGTGGAGGATATGAAATGAAAATGTGTTTGACAGGATAAATTTTGCGATTTTACATGGAAATTTAACTTGATCGGGTCACCCGGCCCGATCAAATGAAAATATCTGTGTGTTTTTGACTTTGTCTTTCAATTAAATCCTATTCCAAATCATGGAATGGGCTGAAACTTTCAAGATATGTTCTTTGTAACTTTTGGATTTCTAATCACTAAATTTATAAGATAGGTGCTTGAATGCCCATTTTTTTAAATTTAAAACAAGCATCGCCGAGAGAGGGCGCTATATATCCAAGATTTGAATATTTGAAATTTTCTCAGAGAAGTGCAGTTGGAAAAATATCTAACAGTCTCCACGCTTCAGTAAGACTGTCATATTAGATGATATTCGAATATCAATCACATTATTGACCCTTTACCAAAGCTATACACAGGCTGTTTAACGTCGTTAGGATATTTTTTGTAGTTGTAATGATTATATTATAATCAATTTTATTTTCAGACAAAACAACAAAAAGTAGCAACCAGGAAATATATACTTTAAAACAGGTACATATTTCTTGAATGGGTAAAACCTTATGGTACAGAGAAGAGACTTTATGGTAGGTATAGTGAGTGATTGTATTACCGACCGGCCTTGTATTACCGAACGCGCGCATCATATGCGTCAGAAAACAATCAAATACGCTCAAACCTTTGCAACTTCCTCCCAAAGGGAACTTAAATAGAAAAATGATGAAAATTTATCAAAAACACAATTTCGAAGTCTTTATATCCTCAAAACAGTAAAATATGGTCAAAATAGTTCATCAGTGACTTTGTTGTTTTCCCAACTTTTCCCATAGAAAACACACGTTCGGTAATACGATACCTTTTCAAGTGACCAAAATATTTCACTTGCGAAGAGGGGTCCGATTGGAAGCTGATGTCGTAAAAATAAAAAACAATTTCGGCAAAATTTCTGCATGTTTATATTTTGTAGGTATTTGTGTATTTATGGTGAAAGTGTGGTGAATTTTATTGGAATAGTGTGTTTGATATGATCAAATTTATGAAAAGTGTTCGGTAATACGATCCACTACCATACATGTATGGTGAGACTACCACATATCTACCACCTCCTTTGAAACCGACCACCTTGCGCGCATTAAAATTATTGCGTATTACAAACGATATGCGCGGGAGAGTAGGCGCAGTGTCCATAGAAACAATAAGAATCGATTTTACGAGAATAAAATAAGCAACAAAAAGTAAAAATTTAGTAAAATTAATCAAAATTGTAATGACCAGACCCAAGCCCCGCTGAAAAACCAAGAAATCCGATGGGAAACGGCTTTAGAACAAATATCCTTCGTCAATCGTCGAATCATGTGCCGGAGCTCGCAGTGGAAGTAGTGAGGCAATCATTTGCCATGTTGACATCATAGAACTGATATGGAAGAGTAAAAATATTTCGCCACCGCGACAAGAATCGGCCGTAAACTTGGTGTATCGCAGGTGGTCGGTTTCAAAAGACGGGTGCAAATGAGAAAATGTAAAATCGTTGTATTCGTTGTTCGTCGATATACGCAGATTGAATTGGAGCCGCCGAGCGAAGCATGGGAATCTGATCTGCTCAATTTTCTGCACAAATGAGATGAAAACTGGGTAAAATTGATGAATATTTTTGCAGATACAATGCTTGGAAGATTAGGTGGTCGATAAGGGGTAGTTCCAACCATACTAGGTGGACTCTAATCATTCTGATTGTTGGAACAGATCTCACAATTTATTTACATAGAACTATATTAACGTTACAGTACAAGAAATGAAAAATTATATCTGACCCGTCAGATGGAGTAATTTTATTTTCAAAAATTTACTCCAGTCATTGAGTATGTTACATGTACATGTACAGTGTATGCATTAAATTTTTCTGGATTCTGGAAATGTTGAGGAGAATGAAACCCATGAAACATGTTGAATTCATACGAAACAGAAAAAATGAAAACTCATGATTCATGCAGTGTATGTGTATGTATAATGAGTGATTGTATTACCGACTGGCCTTTTAAAGGGGAATCCAGCCTTGGCCATAAAATATTATAATAATAATAATAATATAGGATATTTATATTGCGCACATTTCCACCTTGTTAGGTGCTCAAGGCGCTCCTATATTACCCGGCTAAGCTAGGCGTTCATAGCGCACACAGCTTCTTAAGGAATTACTTCCTACCGGTACCCATTTACCTCACCTGGGTCGAGTGCAGCACATCGTGGATCAGTTTCTTGCTGAAGGAAATTACGCCATGGCTGGGATTCGAACCCACGACCCTCTGTTTCAAAGTCCGAAGACTAATCCACTGGGCCACAACGCTCCACATTATGTTGGGAAGGAGAAAAATAAATTAAACAGAATGGTGAAAGTTTGAAAGAAATCGGACAAGCAATGAGAAAGTTATAGCTGCTTTAATATTGAGATCACTAATACTATGTAGATTTCAAATTGGCAACTGTGTAAGTAAATTATGACAAGGGGCAAGGACAACTTTCCCATAGGCCATGTACTTTATTATCAGGGATTTGTGGTTTTCTCCTAAGTACCCATTCCCCTGGGGCAGTAATCTAAATATAACCCAGGTAGTATATTGTAGTATGTCCTCATGAAAGAAAAATATAATTTGAAATAAAACTTTTGGGAAAAATGACATTTTAGCCATAATATGTATTAGAGTACATGGAAGAGTAGTCCTTGCCTTACATCACTATGACATCCCATCTGCGGCCAATTTGAAGTCTCCATGGGTATAGTGATTACCAATATTTACAACTTTTAAAAATTCATAACTTTCTTGTTGTTTGTCCAATATTGTTCAAACTTTCACCTATCAACTTGTCTGATTTTTCTTTTCCTTATAAAAACAAGTTTTTTGGGGGGTTGGATTCCCCTTTAAGGTGAACACGCACACATTATACGTGTCTGAAAAGGATTTCATTATTCATACATACATCTGTACGGTCAAAACATTGCAACAACCTTCCAAATGGAACTTTAACAGAGTTATAAGGATGATGAAAAATGGTTAAACACATTTTAAATAAAAGTCTTTGTATTCTCAAAATAATAAGATATTGTAAAAATACATGTAGCTGATTAGTCATCAGTGTATGTTCTTTTCTCAACTTTTCCCACAGAAAACACCCATTTGATGATGATACCATTTTCAAGTAACCAAAATATTTCACATTTGTAGGCAAAGTGGGGTGCGATAAGATGCTGATTATCCTTAAAAAAATTCAGTGAGGTTTAACATATATATATTTTGTACAAATTTGTGTATTTATGGTGAAAGTTTGTTGAAATTTATTAGAACATCATCATGTATTATTTATATGATTGAATTCATGAAAAGTGTTCATATGATCCACTACCATACATACATGGACGTGTGCACAGAGTCACAGACATGTACATGTAGGGCACAATTTTTTCTTTCTTACAAATGGATGTATGTACAAGTGCAGGGCACTTGCTGTGGCTTTTAGTAAAGAAAAAAAAGACATTTCTTGTTCTAATCTTATTCATATTAAATTTTTGGCATATTTTTTAGAATTTGAGAAACAATATAAAATTAAACTTTTTTTGTGGAATGTTTAAGGAATTTACCGGTAATCTTGTTATAAGATCATATACATGTAGAACTTCCACCACCAGCAAAATAGTGATTTTAATTAAATGAGAAAAATCAAACAATTTTAAGGCTGAAAAATCTTCCAAGTTGGATAAAGCTTGAAACTTGAAAGTTTCACTTTATAATTTCACAAAGCATTTTATGTGCCTATCTGTTTTGTGAAAAATAATTTTGATATGTCATACTTTCACATCCATTTTTCAATGAAATTTGTTGTGTTATATTGTATGCAAACTACATATGCATTTTTGAAAAAAAATGTTTACATGCAAATGGATTAAATATTGTGTGTACTTATTTGTAATCTTTGTCATTCTAATGGCCTGTAATCTGACTGAATATTATTAGTTTGTTGGTAGTTCACTAATATGAATTTTATTATTTTCCTTTTAATGCACAGGGCGAGATTTTACAGATTCACCGAAACAAGTACATATGGCTGCGATTAGGAAAAAGCTGGTCATTGTTGGAGATGGTGCTTGCGGAAAGACATGTTTGCTGATAGTATTTAGCAAAGATCAGTTCCCAGAAGTTTACGTCCCAACAGTATTTGAGAACTATGTAGCTGATATTGAAGTAGATAATAAACAAGTGAGTATTTTTTTTACTATTAGGTAAAGATAAATAGAATCCAGCACAATAAAATTTTTTTTTTGCAGTACACCATGTTATGCAAATTACAAAAAATCATGCATTGCACATTGCCGTGTTAATGAAGTCCATGAATGAGCTGTGGTGTGATTAAGATTTTAAAAAATCTGATTGTCCTCGAATATCAGGTCCATGGGGCATGGTTCATGTATGCCAAAAGTGATAACCAGAGTCACATGCTTAGCATCACTCCTACATGTACCTGTACATGGGTACATGTAGTAGGGCTTTTTTTAATCAATTGCTGCAGAGTTAGTTTTGGAAAATATTTCTCCATGTACTGTATGTAGCCCACATGTTTTTGTACAGCAGGTAAAAGAATATTTTTATTTTCGTGGGCAGAGGTGGATCCATTTTCAAGGGAAAATTTGAAAAAAATTTAACCAAAATTTTAACCAAAAATATGATATTTTGTCCCCCCTCCCCCCCAAAAAGGGGAGGGGGTGACACACTTCTATTTTAATGGCATTTTTACATTATAAATTTTAATTTTGCTTCTCAAAGGGGGGGGGGGGGCACGGTTCGGCTGTGCCCCCCCCCCCCCCCCGGATTTGCCAGTGTTTGGGCTACTTTTTCACAACTTGGTGACCTACATATACCTTGTAAATCTGCAACATTGGATAAACTTTCACATTGCAATGAATGGGAATTTTCCAGATCTCTTTTTTTACAATTATGTTTCCATGGTTCTTTTGAATTTGAGCATTTCGGGTTTTGGGGTAAAATTGCCCCGAGCCCCCATGTAATTTTTCCCCTTGTGTACAGTAGTCAGGTTCAAGAAAACTGGATCCCAATGTGTTTGTCAAATTATACAAACTTTGATACAAGTATACAGTTCATGTTTGGTTCTTGAAATCCCTGCTCATTTTTTTCTGTTAATAATGATCAACGCACATCTACATTCACTTCCCTCTATTGAAATCCTGTTGGACACATGCCATCTATTGTTACTAAACAATAGGATGAGTTGACAGTGAAGATGGAAGGTTACTGTTTTCTGCCTACCCTCCCTGCATTCTTACGTTGCTTACATACCATGCATACCACTGGTGGGTGGAGTTTGTTGAGGTCATCGCTATCCATTGTACATCATGTCTGGATAGTGGATACATTTGTCACAAATTAAAGGATATACTGTGCAGTGCGTATACATGTATTCATGTACATGTACTCCATTGCGTGGATGTAAATAATCCTCTGCATTTTATAGATTTTAGCATGCACTGGATCTATATCCATATTTCGGCAAATGCTTTGTTGAAACCATGATAAACAATGATCTGAATTTTCAGCCACAAATGTTGTGCCAGTCTCTCCCAAGACCCACTTTGTGTATTTAAATTGTTAATTCTGACTGGGCTCTCAAATTTAAGCTTTGCATTTTATAACTCAGGAACTCAGGAATCGAAATTGAAATAAATTCATGTATAGTAGTGCTTTAATATAAAGTAGACAAGTCTCTGACAGAACTCACCTGTTGATTCAATGTTTCAATCAGGGTTTGTGCTGGTAGTGAATACACAAATTAATACAATGTTATTTGACACTGAAGTTTACACACAGTACAAATGTACATGTACAATAGCTGAGGCCTGTTGCATAAAACTTTTTACCTGAGAAAACTGTGGTAAAAACTGAAAACTAAGGTTTGTCTGATTTCTGCCATTGACTTTAACACAGGGCAAAAACTCCGGTAAGAACAACCTGAGTTTTCTCAGGTAAAAAGTTTTATGCAACGGGCCCCTGGTAGTGCATACATTTACATGCATTTACATACATGTAGGCCCCTACCTGAAGACCTGTAAACACAACCTTCTAGATTTGTCCAGAAGATATTAAAATGAAAGTACACACATGTACATGTACATTGTATGTTATGAGAAAGTCTGTAAAACCAATGTTGAATGCCAAAAGTGATAACCAAAGCCCGGGGGGGCCACTTCCATTCACGAGTGGATACCATGCGCGACCATGGGGTCTCGAAAAGCACCCTAAACACGTAATTTCCATATTCTGAAAATGCACCCCTTAACAAGAATTGGCGTGTGAAACCCTACCCTTAACAAGTTTTGGAAACAAAACGATATACTCTTGGCAAATATTCCCTGAAATGAACCCCTAAACAAGTACAGGAATGTTTTATTGTTACGGGTCCTTCGGTCGTCGGCTTTACCTTATTTGGTTTAGTACGACCCCATCTTCTACACCTCGCGCAAATCGGACTCTAAACACGAAGTGTTGGTGCAAAAAGGACATCCTTTATAAAACATTTGAATTTTGTTTTATCATCCCCGCAAATTCGACCCTAAACACGTAATTTTCCTAGCGAAATAGATACCCTTTATTCTTCATTTTTATGTTTTTGACACCCTTATCACGTTACATACGTAACGCGCCCTATCGTGAAAAAGACATCCTTTTTACGTGTTTTTTTGGTCGCGCATGGTATCCACTCGTCAATGTCAGTGGCCCCTGCGGGAACCAAAGTCACATGCTTAGCATCACTCCTACATGTACATGTACCTGTAGTCCTATACATGGGTACATGTACAATGTAGCAGGGCATTTTTTTTATATCAATCGCTGCAGAATGCAGAGTTAGACACTCTTTAATAAAGTTTTGGAAAATATTTGGAATCACGATTATCCAAACTCTCCATGTACATATACATGTAGCCCACATGTTTTTGTACAGCACTGTCAGCAGGCAAAAGAATATTTTTATTTTCGTGGGCAGAGGTGGATCCAGGATTTTCCAAGGGGGAGGGGGCACATTTTTTTCGAGGGAAAATGTTGATTCAATTTTTCAATCAGGGTTTGTGCTTGTTACAGCTGGTAGTGAATACACAAATTACAATGCAACCTTATTTGACACTAAAGTTTACACACAGTACAAATGTACATGTACAATAGCTGGTAGTGCATACATTTAAACACAACCTTCTAGATTTGTCCTAAAAGATATTAAAATGAAAGTACATATGTACATGTACATTGTATGTTATGAGAAAGTCTGTAAAACCAATGTTAATTTGTTACTAAATCATCCTAGATTTACATGTAGCTCTGAGTACATTTGAACTGAAGTATTAAATACATGTACTTCACTTTGTGAAATCATGAAGTCTATTAAAAGCTGCAAAACATCACACTGAAGATCGCCAACACAGATAAGCGCTTGTGGACCAGTGTTATTGTTTGGAAAAAGATCTGACAATTGGAATATTCCTTGCTTATTTGGCTAATTTCTCTGTCGTAACTCATTTTGAAATTGTTTCCCCATTATCCCCAACTATAGTATACATGTACATGTACATGTATGTACTTTGGCCTGACATGTGTACATGCATTAAACAGTCCCCAATAAAGATTTGCATTGTTGCTTTTATTTGACAGAGATGCTATTTTGTTTTACTAAATACATGTAAATACATACTTGGAAGTTGTATGTACATGTACACTTGAGGGCCTACATGTAAATTAGTTCTTAATATGTTTTGTTAAAATGCTAAAAATCTCCCCTCTATCCTGTTGAAGAATTAATGACACATATACTCTGCATTCTTGTTCATAACATTATTTTCATGTGTTTGCATAGGGTTTACGGAATATCATATGATATTTATGCAACTAATTGTTCTATACATGTAGATATGAAACAGACATGTGATTATCAATTTTAAGTTCCTTTCCTCAATTCAATATCTGTCTGCTAAAGAATTCAGGCAGTGCCGCCCACGAAAATTTTCGGTGCAGTGCACATGGACAAAGTCTCAGTTTTAATCATACAAAATACGCCCTAATGTAAATAGAACCTGGGAGACTTGTTCTTTCTGTGGTACCTGCATAATAACTTCCCACTTCATATGTATACAGACAATAGTTACATTTGGAAATACCCTTTGCGTACAAAATGCAAAGTACAATGTACATGTATGTTTATCCATCCATGTATTGTAGCCTGCACCTCCTTGTAGTACTAGTACTAACATACATGCAAGGCCTACACATGTACATGTAAGCCTACATGTAGTTACATGTACGTACATGTACAAGTGTTTTCATACATCTACTTTAAAGAATTCAAGTGAAAAGATAATTTACATGCATGTAATGCACCCATGATTAATATAAAATTACATTGCATGTAGGCCTACTTTGTAGACAATGTGTAGGTGTATACTTGTAAAATTGCAGTTGTACTATTAAAAGGCATTAATTCAGAGCACAATGCTGCTTTAATTCAGTCATCAATTCAAGTCAAGTGCTGGTAAATAATAACTTAGCTTGTACATCATCCCCAGTTCAATTCCCACATTCATTGCTGGTTTAAATAAACATTTATTTTCACCTTGAAATTCCTTCAGTTTCCCACATTCCATACCTTTGTTTCTGTAGTATTTGTGAAGCCTTTGCACATGGACCAAATGTACATGTATTACATATACATGTAGGTCCATGCACACACACACACCCTCAGTACTCAACGTTTTGGGTGTGGCTTAGTTTCGGTACTTTCAAGGCAAACATATTTGCCACTGACCTAGAAATATTTGGCCGTGTCTTGAACCATGTAATCTTGATCTTAAATCTAAGAGGAGACTTTTAGCTTGCTTGGACTGTTTGTCTATAGTAGGCCTACATGTACATGCACATGTTGCTTGAATTCACTTGGGATTTCCTTGATTTGGTTCACAATTGCTTCAAAGGGAAAGTTCACCTTGATGATAAAGATGTTTTGATAAAAGCAGAAAAAGAGAAGGAAAAGATTTTTATAGAAATATTAAAAATATTTTTGTAATTTGAAATAAAATAAATTCAGGATGAACATACTGTACACGGCTAGTATGACTGTACAGTGGTGTACTTTGACATTTTGTTAGGACTTAGCAAACTTTGCAACATAAATTCCCACACTGAAACATAGCCTACATGTACCGTATACAGTTCTGTATGTAGGTCATCATTTATGATTGCACATCCACATGTGCATACTACATATACATGTACACACCTTTTTTTGTTATCTAGTGTAGGTTTGATATTATTTTTTTTTTCTATTGCACAATTTTGCAAACAGAGAAAATCAATACATGTAGTAACAACAGGGCCCCGTCTTACAAAGAGTTATGATTGATCCGATCAATCGTAACTCTATGGAAATCCATCAGTGTCATACTTTTTTTTCTTCAAAAAAATTGCAAAATATCCTTTTCTATGCAAAGAGAAGCGCAGTGAATTTTCAAGAAAACAATGAATGCATGAATATACATGTACATCATAACTTGAAAATATTTTGAACAAACATGAATAATAGATGTTGACGTTGCTGGCTGTCCATAGTTGTGATTGATCAGATCAATCGTAACGCTTTGTAAATGTAAGACGGGGCCCAGGTCTCCCAGGCAAGAGAAGAGGTGTGACATTTAAACATGTACATGTTGAATGATTCTCCATGTTTTGAATCAGATGCATTTTTCTTTTGACTGTTGTACTTAATATGTTCGACACAACTGGATTTTATATAGAGCTGTATAAAACTTTTGTTTAAAAAAATTCCAATGGCCAAAACTGCAAATGAAATTTGAAAAGTAAAAAATAATTCTTTGTGATTAAAAAAAAAGAAGGGAGATGGGGGTTTCAAATTTTATCCACCAACAATTCTTTCTTATTTTACATCCGATTTTGATGAAATTTTCAGTGTTATGCTCATTGGATTTTTCTCTTTTTAGTCAAATAAAATTTTCTTTGGGGTGGACTTGTCCTTTAATATCAATTGGAGCTAAGCCAATCACTTTACTGGACATTATGAAATGAAAAAAAAACTGAAAAATAATTTTGCAATTTGCAAAGTAAGCTTTCCAAACTGTAGTAAACTACATGTACCAGTGGGGAACGCCCTAGGTTAATATTGATTTGTAGAAACTTCCCCGTAGGCTGCTTGACACCATATCTACACAATGTTGCTCCCAAACAAAATCAATAGTATCATTACAAAGGAATGTGTGCATTACTACTGTAATAGAGCTCCTGTAGCCTACATGTACATTGCATGATTTTTTTTTTACCAAAAGGACAATGGGTATTCTCTACATGTAGGCTACATAAACTCTTTAATACATTTACAAATGAAAAAAATATACCAGTGAACAAGCTTGTTCATTATTAGTCTATCCACATGAATTTGGAAATAGACCCAAGTACTTGAGTCTGAAAAATCAAATGAAAAGAAAAAAAATTATCCATCAGGCTGAGTTTGATTTATAGAAACACTACATTTTTCTTCATTAATTTGCCCTTGAGTCAAGGCCAGGGTATAAGAAACACTACAAACATTTCTATTTTCATCTTAATTTGCCCTTGAATCAGGGGTATTGTTGATTGAAAAATAGGGGCTACCGCATTAGAATACATTCAAGAACCAGACTACATGTACATGTAGGAGAATTCACCAAATGTCTTGCCCGTCTACAGACATTCACATGTACAGTAGGCCTCCCTGTAGTCTGCTGGGCAAACCCTTCACTCGAGTGAAGGGTCTGAATGTGCAACCTACTCATGCCTTGTGTACCGAAGGCTCTCTTGCTCAAAGTTTTATATGTGGTAGTCTTGGCGTGCAGGCACATTTGTTGATCAAAGTTCCGATCAGGGTCTGTGCCTGCAGACTACTGTACATGTACATGTGTACAGTGTACATAAATGTACAATGTATCTCTATCTATTAACGACCTACATGTACATGTTCTGTAGGTATGTACATTAAGCCTATGTAATCTTGGGATGGATAATATGCTTTTTGCTTTACTAAGTAATCTCCAGAACTTATCTGGGTAGTTTGTGGGATCAGAATTAGCTACATGTAGGGATGATTTGAAATCTAATGCCGATAGGGAGGGGCCTACAAAAATCATTGTGAAAGTCACTTCATACCCTTTTCATAAACCCATCCTCCAATTAGCCGCCTAAGAGTAATGCAGATAATTCAATTAAAATTGCGTTCATAAACTCTGAAAATAATCCGCACTATTTTTACGAGCGCCCGTCCTGAAAAAAGGCGGATAATCGTCATGACAACTGGACACGCCCCCTCCGATGCGGTGGTGCTGGAAAAGGGTGACCTTGTGACCACACCATGGCAATTATCCACATTATTTGGAAAAGCGTTCATAAAGTCAAAATCTGGTCCCGATGCTGCTATTATGGGGATAATAGCAGCATCAAAATAATGCGGATAACTCTGGTCCTCCTCCGATTTTATGACCAAATTATGCTGCTATTAGCTGCATAATTGGGTTTATGAAAGGGGTATCAGACAGGGTAGAAGAAGACATCTTGCTGAAAGGAAAAGAAGGAAGTGGTTGAGTTTGGATCGTCAATCACCATTTCCTCATTCTTCATACCTGGTTCCTGCTCTTGATCATCGTTAATTGTTTGAGCTTGTGTCTTGCTAACCAGTCTACACTAGGGAATAATCATCACTCTTGGTGACACTCACGTTATGTACATGTATGCCTATGTTCATACAGTACAGGTACATACATGTACATTATTTTTGTAGATAACCTATGTGGGTGATTATACAATATCTCTGTAATTCAATCTTTCAGCATTCAATGGTGCTTAGTGATTAGCCTACATGTACACAGTCACCCCCCAAAAAATTTGGTGGCAGCAGAATACATGATTAGCCTTATTCTCCTCCTCATGTAATTTGCGTTTGAGCTCATGTAATCTATACACATTTCTTGACAAGTACGGAAGACGGGATCTCCTAATTCAAAATTCTTCGAAAATAGAAGAAAAAACAGTTACATGTACTGATGATATCCTCGTTTTCACTTTCAAGCAGAGTATTATCTGTCTTCGTCTATTTAGTTTTGCACATGTTGGTACATGTAAAATATTCTGTTTCTTGAATGAACTTTCAATTAATAGAATTGTGGGTGGCGTTTGACTAAGCATATGACATACCCCAAAATACACCCCACCATGTACATGTATTACACACCCATTATGACTGATTCAAGATTTCAGAATAGAAAAGGGCATCTTCCCATTATACAAACACACTTGTTCTACAAAATATGCATACACTGAACAGTGTACATCATGTACATGTAGGCCCTATCCAGAAAAAAATGGAAAAATTGATCAGAATATAAAACAAGCATAACACTGAAAATTCATCAAATTAAATATTTTAGTGAAATTAAAGTGAATCTTATGTGATGAATTTATCACATGTACATGTATAGTGTTCAATCTCTCTAGTTCAGTACTATGCTTGTTTCATTTTCTCAATCATTTCCACTTGCTTTTATTTTGGAGTGGTCTTTGCCCTATTATTTTGGCATACATAGATATCTTCACGTGAGGAGTGTGTTACTTTTAGTATCTGATGTGTTTTACTAGATAGTAATAAAAAAAAAACATATTTTTGAGGTACATGTATGTACTCTGTAGGCAGATTCTACCAAGTAGATGCAAACTTTACTCAACTTCTTTCTTGAGTAACATGTAGGCGTATTATACATGAACACATGATTAACTATTCTTTTCAATTTTATGAGCTACAAATTATGAAAGGCCAAAACATGCTTCTTTGATTAGAATAATACTCTTTGAGGGGAAAATAAATAGCCCACACCCAGGCTCACTAATCCATGTATCACATATCAAGGGCAGAGATATTCATCATGCACATGAATGCTTGTTTATGTTGTTTTTTCAACTTGCTGCAAAATTGCCTGTAGTATTAAAAGTAATCATATTTTGAAAATGACATCAAGTTATTAACAAAATAGAGTAGAAATAATTAGTTTACCTCACACAAAGTCATTATATTTTTACCTGTATTAATATATGAAAAAAAAATTAATGAATTTTCAAAAATACATTATGTCTATTTCTTTTTCATACAGGTTGAATTAGCATTATGGGATACTGCCGGTCAGGAAGACTACGACAGACTGAGACCACTCTCATATCCAGACACAGATGTTATACTCATGTGCTTTGCCATAGATAATCCAGACAGCTTGGAAAATATCCCTGAGAAATGGACACCAGAGGTAAGTGCCCCCTATTTTATAAAGAAGTCTTGTTAAGCAAATTGTTAAGATACATGTAAGTCCAGAGGACCATTTCATGAAAGTACATGTACATGTACTTGTCAGACGTTTTATCCAACAGTTACCATAATAACAGTGCTTCTTAGCCAATCAAAATCTAGGAAAGTTGTGAGATCTAACAACTTGTCCATCAATAACGTTGATGAAACACTCCCAGGTGTTCATGGAATCATGGATAAAGAAAAGGATCAAATTACAAATGTTTTCTTGATTTATATTTTCCGCTATTTTTTTTTAAATTGTATATGAAGAGGAAAAAAGCTGTATGGTGATATTTTTCCTCATACTTTTTGTTACATCTTTGTATCTAGGTGAGGCATTTCTGTCCCAACGTCCCTATTATCCTGGTTGGTAACAAGAAGGATCTTCGAAATGACGATCACACCAAGCTGGAGCTACAGCGAACAAAGCAAACTCCTGTCTCGTATGACGAAGGTCACCAGATGGCCGTGAAGAGCGGTGCTGCCAAGTACATGGAGTGCTCAGCCAAGACTAATGATGGAGTGAGAGAAGTCTTTGAAACGGCAACAAGACAAGCTCTGCAGAGCAGGAAGAAGAAGAACAGGTTCAAATGCCAGATCTTCTAAAAAAAACATGCACTTATTATAAAACTATTTCAGTCAAAGACTGAACTTTTGGGAAAGGCACATTTTCAGTGAATCATTGAGTTATGTGAGATCATCCATGTGAGATGCCAATAGGAGATATGGACATTCTGCAGAAGAACATTTGAAGAGATAAATTTACTGCAGTGATATTCTACATTGCAGATGTACATGTAAATGTAATTCTTAGTTTTACCAAGTTTGGAGTTATTCACAATGTAATTTGTGAACTACATTTATGCCTGGCCTATTAGTGTCTTGAGGTTTTATACTGTACATCTGCACATGTAGATGACAGTAACCCTTTTCATGTAAAATAGCCTATGTATGGCCAGCTGAGCTTACAAAGTACAAACATAAAGTAAATCAAATCATCTAAAACCCCTCCATGGTAAAAAAACATACATACAAATACAATATATTTTCTGTTTGAAACTAGGGTAAGAGATGACTCTAAAATGTCAAAAAAGACACATTGAAACTGAATCCAACACTCACTGCAACAGCTGTATTATTTTTCTCTAAAAGTGGTAATTCATGGATAGGGAAGATTACACAAAACTGAATATGTTGTGTATGTATGTATATTGTTTGCAGGGATTGTGGTTCTGGGCATGAATGCTATGTTGTTATCTCACTTACATGTAATCACTTTCAAATTTAAAGAGGTATATAAGATTTTCACTGCATTATTTATTCAGTGATAATGTACATGTATTAACAGTTATGTTTATTAAACATTAAACTCGTTGTGCTATTAAAAGCATAACACATGTTTAAGCATTATAAAAAAAATATGTATGAGAGAAAGAGCTTCAAAAGTTTCTTGATGAAATGGCAGATTCTTGTAAATTATCAATAATGCTTGTTTGTGTGTGAGAAAGTGAGTGTGCACTGGTGTAGATTTATACACCTACTGTTCTTTTCCAGGGGGGTCGGACATTGAGTCACCCCCCATTTTAAAGGCGTGGCCATGACATCACACATTTGTGCTTGTGTAAGCATAATATACTGTATCAAAATGTAATTAAGAAAATAAGAAAACACCCGTGATGGTTGTTTTTAGCAAGATTTTTATGTGCCTTTTCAAACTGAAATGCCATCTTACATTTTTTAATATGTAACGTTTGCAATTGATAATAAGTAATTATTCAGGGTTTAGGGAGGTTTTTTTGTACAATTTCTTTCAACTGTGATCTTCATGTATGTATAGTAACATTGCCAAGAGGTGGAAAGGGTATTCCTTTCCAAGGCTTTCATCAATGTACATGTATTGTTGATTTTCTATTTTTATTCTGTTTTGAAACTGGATTATAATGGGAGTATGTACATGTACAGTCTTTAAAATCGCTACATCCCAGGGTGTTTCTGGATTGTTGCATCTCATTGTTGTGAGCCACCTTACCATACATGATAGAAATAATCACTGCTTTATTGTGAATGTATGGGCATGTTTAATGAATAATCAAGGTGGGGGGTGCAGTAGATTTTACAAGAAAGCTGTCTTTCTAAGATTTTTGTTTCGTTTGAAGTATAAGTGTTGTTGGATGAAATTGAAAGTTCAAATCTGATCAAATCTGAAAATAATACCATGTGGTTCTGTCTTTCGATACTTGTAGGAAATAAACTCCATGAAGTATTTTCTACATACTTTTCAGTGATTCAGTGCCTTAATATGATTCAACTTTGCACAGGTGCTTTAAATATAATGCTGTATTAATCAGTATTAAAGGCAAAGTCTACCACTAGTGTAAATTTTTTTTTTTTTCAAATTACATTATTTAATGTATATCATCAACTTTTGGCAGATAAAAGCAGAGATGTGATGAATAAGCATTTGAGAATGATCACAAAGAGAGACATTTGTAAAACTCCCATGTATTTGCAGGGTACTACATAACTTTTTAGAAGCACTTGCCCAGTCAGGCAAGTAAACTTTCAAATAATTGGAATATACTTGCCCAAAAATCTATTTCACTTGCCCGAAAAATCCTTGAAAAAAAAATTAGCTCTTCAAATGAAAGTTTTGCAGTTTTATAAACCATTTACCTTTTTCTTTTTTTTGACATGAACTGATCTACCTGCCAGTGCCATGACCAAAATTAAGGTCGATATCATATCATATCAACCGTAATTTTGGTCATTCTACTGTGAGAATTTTGCTTGCGCAATTCGGGCAAGTAGTTTTGGTCTTTACTTCAAAATACTTGCCCGACTATAACTTTTACTTGCCCCGGGCAATCGGGCAAGTGCTTATGTAGCACCCTGATTTGTATCGTATCCAGGCAGAATATTTGTTGACTTGTTTTGATAGAATCAAAACAACAGAATTTCAGCTGAAAGTTTCAATGACTATTATCTTTCGAGCAAACTTTTTTCTTTCTTTTTTATATACTTTTAACAAATACATGTATGCTTTTACAAAACATTTCTTGTTCTGTTTTGCTGTTGGAAGGGAGTATCCATTCATGTATCGCTTTGGTAATTTGTATATACTTAATTAATGCATATATTGGAAAGGGAAATTTTGATGGTTATGAATATAATATGAGGTTGTAGATAAGACACACAAAGAAAGATAAAAACATTAAATTCCTGATGAAATTGTATTCAATGTTTGTATGTTGCCATGGTGAGTTTGTAGTGTGTCAATGATAGAACATCCTGTTGTTGGGTGTTGCCACCTGATAGTGTTTGGTCAGTTAATTATATGATTGAGATTAGTCACATGGGTTATTATGGAAGTGTTTGAAGATTGAGGGTTTTTTTTTTTTGCATGAATAAACTTGAACAAGACTTCCTTCCATGATTCATGCATGTACAACAGGACATGATTAGTCCTTATAATGCTGAAAATAACAATTTTCAATTAGAATGAAACTAAGACCAAAACAGAGAAATAAGGGAAGGTTCAATGAACATTGAACAGCTTGGGATATGAATTTGGCTATTCAGACTAGGTTATTTTCAGAGAGTGATGGAATCGCAAAGCATGTTTGTGGTTTGGAAAAATAGATATTACAGGAAGTCGAATAACAGGGCTTCGGGAGGGGGGGGGGGGTAGATCAGGAAAAATTCAGACTTGGAGAGTGACAGACAGAAAGAAGGGGAAAAAGAAATAGATGAGAGAAAGAAAGAGATAGCTACCTTTGAGTGGGGAGAGCGCAAGATGAGTAACCTATAGTTTAATGCCCTAGTCATCAACTGTCCAAATATGTTGTTTTTTCCATCCTATTAGGCTCAACTATCTCAGACATCAATTGAGCTTGACACAAACAGGATGTTTTTGCCTAACTTCAGCCTAATCTCCTACTGTTTCAAAGACATCCTATTAAAAGGTGTACCTATTTAGATTAACTTTATCCCTTCGAAATCTGAATATGGGTTGGCAAAGTCAGTCATTCTTTTGTTGACTTGCTTGTAAACTTTCTAAAGGGATGACCTCATTAAGCTGGCATGTGTGGAATGGGAGAATCTATTGTTAAATACACGCTTCCCTGCACAGCAATGTTTGTATCACTGAGTCGATGAAAGGGCTACAGGGTGTGCAGTGGCACAGGGCTTGTTTCACAGCAAGTTAACGCTGAAACTCCTTTGTCGATTAGATAAATAATGAGAAACACACAAAAATTCTCTCATCACCAAATAAGGACATGAAGGAAGTGTATGGAGGAGAGTAATGGGAGGTGCAAATGGGCAAAAAAATACCAAAAACAAAACAGTGAGAGCAAACTTTGCAAATGAGACAGTCCTATAAGTGTGTCCAAATTTGAATAGTATCCACTATATTGTTTTGAGTAATACTTAATTATTAATTCATGCACCGTTGTAGGGGGGGGGGTATTGCAGTGAACATGTAAAGAATGTCATTCACTTGAACTGTTTTGGGGGTTTATCCAAACAATTTTCTTGCATAAAGCAGCCTCTGATAGTAAAAACATTTGCTTAGATTAAATCCAAGGATTATCTTTTAGATAGATATTGGATTAAATGCCAAGTTAAACAATAAGTAATATATCACATAAGAATCATAATAATATATGAGGTGTAAGTTTGTCTACTTTTGGTGTTATTTCCTCCCAAATTAGGAGCTTTAAAGGAGATATCAATAATTACATCTTTTTATTTCATTTATTAATTTACCATTTATTGGTCAGGAGAAGAACATGTCAAGAATGACATTCACTTGAACCACTTTTGTCTCACCTGCATAGCAGAGTGAGACTATAGGCACCGTTTTTCTGATGGGGGCGTTAACATTGAAATCTTAAGCAAGGTTTGAGTTTTTGAAATGTAATCATAAATTAGTATATGGACCTAGTTCATGAAACTTACACAATAAGGGTAATGGTATATCACTTAAAATCCTGACTGAGTTTCAGGTCACATGACTAAGGTCAAAGGTCACTTAGGGTCAATGAACTTCGACCATGTTGGGGGTACCGGTATTTGCGATATTGTCACAACTTAATAAGTTTATAGATCTAGTTCATGAAACTTGGACATAAGAGCAAACATATATCCATGAGTATCCTGCGCGTGTTTCAGGAATATGACCAAGGTCAAAGGTCATTTAGGTCAACAAACTCTGGCTGAGTTTTGGGTAAAGAATGACATTCACTTGAACAACTTTTTGTCTCCTCTGCATAGCAGAGCGAGACTATAGGTGCCGCTTATCTGATGGCGGCGTTAACATCGAAATCCTAACCAAGGTTAAGTTTTTGAAATGTTATCATAAATTAGTATATGTACCTAGTTCATGAAACGTACACATAAGGGTAATGGTGTATCCCTGAATATCCTGTGCGAGTTTCAGGTCACATGACCAAGGTCAAATGTCATTTAGGGTCAACAAACTTTGGCCATGTTGGGGTCATTGTGGAATTGTCATCATAACTTCAATAAGTTTATGGATCTAGTTCATGAAACTTGGACATAAGAGCAACCATGTATCCCTGAGTATCCTGCGTGTGTTTCAGGAACATGACCAAGGTCAAGGGTTATTTAGGTCAACAAACTCTGGCTGTGTTGGGGCATATGTTGAATTGGCATCATAACTTGGAATGTTTATGGATCTAGTTCATGAAACATAGACATAAGGGTAATCGAGTATAAATGATTGTTTTTGCACACATCTTAGGTCACATGATCTTGGTCAAAAGTCATTTTGGGTCAATGTACATAACGGTAGTATTTTATTATCATGTTTTCTTTTGTGAATTATCATTTAATAGCTGTTTTCCAAGTCAGCACTGCTCCAATATTGAATTGTGTAATGCACGCGAGATTGCCAGAGGCGTTCCACTTGTTCATTATCTGAACAAGATCTCTTTGTATGAAGCGGCTAGTGCCATCACATTCTTTGGGAATCATGTCCGCTTGCTCGGGCCAATATTCCAATCATCTGTGATTCGTGGAATATTTGCCCAACTTCTTGGAATATCTTTTTTGTATTTCCATTCTTAGCCATCCATATAATATAAATGCTCCATTTTATAATGCAGGGTCCACTTGTTTATTGCGCAATACTCCATTTCCCCATGTAGGGCCCACTTGGTTATCTATATAATTTTGACTGACCTTGAGGGAAACATCAAATATATTGCCAGCAAAAGAATTATATTGGCACGAGCCTTTAGACGAGGGCAATATGGGTCTTTTAAGAGCAATACATTTGATGTTCCCCGAAAGAAGAGCCAGTCAATATTTTTATTATCATCCAAATCAGAAAGCTAGAGCAAAAATCATGAAAATGGTGATTTTTCTGTTAAAAATAGAGTTCTATTGTGTCATGTTAATATCAGGGTCTCGGCTTTGCACTTCACCGTTATGACATACTTGTAAGTGCCCAGATCCAACGCTGTCTTTATTATGGCGTATATTGTTGGTGCCCAGATCATTATGAAGCGTCGTAAAGCTTATCTCTATATATGCATCCTCATATGCCCGGATGTGAGATCATGGAAAATACAAAGGTATTATTTTGCGTCGTCTCTGCATGCAAAACAAATACCCGCATTGAGACCGAGAAAATACAAACAATATACCTATTCTTTCCCGATATTCAGAAAATATACGGCAATACGGTTTTTGTAAATTACCAGCTCAGATGTCTGATATGGGTAATATGCAATGTTTATACCATCATCATAATTATCACTATCATCACCATTATCATCACCACCACCAGGACCCCCCTCAACATGACCATCATTATTGTTACTGCCACCACCATCGCAAACTTGATTGTCATTAATATCACCTTCAAAGACCCTGACCAAACCCAACAGTGAAATTGACAAATCATACACCAATCCAAAACAGCGAACCAGTCTCACCTGCATTTTGTGATTCAGTATAGCAGCAGTGCAAGCCCTAAAATGCACTTTGACCTTGGTCACGTGACCTAAAACTATCATGTAGAATGACACTTAAATGCTCATATGTCAAAGTTACATGAATCAGATCCATATACTGTCAAAGTTATGACATTTCAAAATCTTAATCTTTGTTAATATTTCAATATTGATACCTCCCAATATGGTGTATGTTCATCGACCTTAAATGACCTTTGACCTAGGTCATGTGACCTCAAACTCAGGCAGGATGTTCAGTACTACTTAATTAACTTTAAATCCAAGTTTCATGAACTAGGTGCATATACTTTCTAGGTTATGATGACATTTCAAAGATTTAACCTTGGTTAAGATTTCAATGTAGACAAAACCGCCGCAGCTGCTGTCGGAAAAGCGGTGCCTGTGGTCTTGCTCTGCAATGCAGGCAAGACAAAAATGATACTTAAGGTAATTATATAATTTAATTTTGGTGAGAAATTAGGCTATAAAAATAAAGATACTAAAACAATCTTGGGTCCATTATAATTCATTAGAATATTTCCCCATGGTTTATTTATCATATTAGTATTAGACAACATCCTTCAAAATATGATCAAATGATCTAATACAATAATACTACATAGACTTCAGAAGTCACTTTTAAACACCTTTAACTAATATACTGCTGTTTCAATTACTAATATTCCCTAATAAAATGAATGTACACAAATCAAATAAGATTTCTGTAAATAGTTTCCATGATAATCACTATATGAGATTTAAATACAAACAAATATTGTAAGCTTGAGTTGCACATATCCTATGCACAAACATCCTCATAATAACCAAATGATGGCATATATAAATATTTCTTTTCAACTTACAAAATGGCATTCAGGAAACGATGCCTTTACTCTAAAATGCTCATAAAATAAATGTCCAAGTTTTTAGCAAACTCTTGGTTATAATTGAAAGTTGTCTATAATATTACAATGTTATAGTTATACATTATATATATATATATATATATAGATATATATATATACACACATATATAGTTAGTTGCAGTAGTTCACTTGTTGTCTAACAATTTTCTGTCCTTTATTTAAATCATTTAAAACAAGTATATTTACCAGAGGTACGTGTATCTATGGCAACTTTGGATGGTACATGTATTCAGAGTGGATTCTCAAGATGGACATAAGCATTCTTTAACATTGGGCTTACACGGCCATCAGTTGATACATGTGAATAAGGTGACAAGAAATAATCACCGATAGAAAAATATTGATCTGCAACAGCTGTAATACTGATATCTCTCTAGTGTTATAGATTAATATAGCAATTTTTTCTCCACCAAAGTCTGTCTGAAATAACAAAGGGAGGTAAACAATATACAAATGTGTGAAACTTCTCTCTGCTTTTCTAACACTACAGTACAAAACTAACATGAAATTCAATTTTGGCCGTTACATATGGGGTAAAAAGGAAGGGTGTGAGGGGGAAAGGGGGGGGTCATTCTTACTTTCTTAAATATCTTTTTTATAATATTTTAATTGATGGCTTTGATTTCTGGGGGGAAGGAGTAGTGAATCAACTTCATATTTACTACTTTGTGACTAAAATACAAAGAATCAGTGTATAATCATATACTACTGAATTCCAGGATTTTTTTGGCGGGGAGGGGGGGGGGTAGATTTACTACTTTAAGCAAAGAGAAATCTTCACATGTAGATATATATCTTTTTTAATTCATCAAGTATTCATCCATGGATGAGGTTCCAATAATGGAGAGAAAAAAATATGTATATAAATTTCTTTCTAGACAGAGTTAAAGGAAAATCTAACCAAAACTATAATTATTTTGACAGGCCATTACTTTGCTGTTCTTAACAAAATCAATATATAGTTTCATCATACTCTAGATATTCCACAATAACAAATTACAACTAAAACTTAAAAGAGAAAGACGAGAGAAAGTTGTTATCTTAAATCACATAAATTATTTGAGTTAGAGTCTAACTACATGTAGCAGACCAATGATGAAGTGACATGGTAATAACATATGATATATATGTATCCTATCCAAAATTCTTATTTCATTGCTTTATTCATTCTAAAAAAAAAAGAAAAAAATATATAAAGTTCATCATCAGATTTTGCGACAAGAAGACTTCTTTTGGGGACAGGTGAAATATTTTTTAGATGATGAATGTTCACAAAAAATATTCTGGAGTTTGACCCATTTCCAAGAATTTTGATAAAATCACAGCCCACCAAACTAATACACAACATGGTCCTCATAAACAGCTGGAAAACAGAATGAGGAATGTATAATATTTCAAATTTCAACTGACATAACGGAACATATAAGATAAACTTTGCAACATAAAATACCTACATGATATAACATAGAGCTCAAAATCAGGTGAATACTTTAATACACATGCAACCAGATCAGAAATAATGTATTCACTTTACACCTTGAGACAAATAATAGCACATCTAATGTCTCTCCCTTGCACAACTTTCCTCAAAGATACACTCAAATAGATATCAACATAAAATTGCACTACATAATAATAATATACTATAATATACATAAACATGGTTTGATATAGATACATAAAACAATTCCATCTTTAGAATTTTACAATACAGTGTTTATTTTAACTGGATAATTATATTATACTGGATGGCTCAGAATAGAATACCAGACATATTCCAAGAGTTTGGACAAATATTCCACGAATCGCAGATAAGTGGAATATTGACCCTAACAAGGGGAATATTTCTGGTATTCCATGAAATAAAGTCATCCAAAAATTATTACTATCATTAATCCCATCCCCCCCCAAAAAAAATAGATTTTAATTTGTCACTTCATAACATCAAATTTGGTCTTTACAGGACAAGTCCACCCCAACAAAAACTTGATTTGAATAAAAAGAAAAAAATTCAACAAGCATAACACTGAAAATTTCATCAAAATCGGATGTAAAATAAGAAAGTTATGACATTTCAAAATTTCGCTTCATTTCACAAGAACAGTTATATGAACGAACCAGCTACCTCCAAATGAGAGAGTCGATGATGTCATTCACTCACTATTTCTTTTGTTTTTTATTGTTTGAAATATGAAATATTTTGATTTTTTTCGTCATTGTCATGTGAAATGAAGTTTCATTCCTCTCTGAACACGTGGAATTCCATTATTTTAACATTTTGTGCTTCAGGCAAGGAGGTCCTAATCGTCAAATTCGTAAAAATTGAAATATTGTATAATTCAAACAATAAAAAACAAAAGAAATAGTGAGTGACATCATCAACTCTCTCTTTTGGATGTAACTGGCTCGTTCATATAACTATTTTGTTAAAAATAAGTGAAACTTTGAAATGTCATAACTTTCTTATTTTACATCCGATTTTGATGAAATCTTCAGCATTGTGCTTGTCTGATTTTTCTCTATTAATTCAAATCAACATTTTTCTGTCATTGAGTGTCACTGTGATCTATGCTGTGATCGCTTTGCTTTCGTTGTTGTACGCGTTGCATATTTCACACATTCACGCATGCGCCCTAGAATTTGAATACGGTCTCATATTCAATGGCAAGTTTTGTACAGGAGCCTATGGGATATTCATCAGATTTTGGTCCTTATAGGGATACGCTCTGATATATAACGGGCAAATAATGCAAACCAAGATAGGCATTTTTTATGTATCGTTAAAACACTGTACATAGATGATAATATATCATATTCTGCCATATTACTTTACCTCTTTGGAATGGGTTGATGCACCATATGAATATGATGAAATCATTAAGTTATTTTTTTAAAATGCCTCATAATGTATGCACTACACAGGATTATTTAATTAATAATAAACAGATTAGTGGAATACTTTGCAACAAGGTCACCAGAAAAAAAAGGTCGTTAACTTAACTTGTTAATCCTGTTGCATAAATGTATATGTACGAGTAAGTATTGTATCTTTTAATGTTTGTATGTAGGGCAGCACTTAAAGCAGCCTTACTTGTCAGAGGCCTTGACCATAATACGCATCATAATTTGTTGGCGGTTCTTAATTTTCTTTAAAATTGTATTGATGTTTCTTTATATACCACATTGCTATTCATGATGAAATAAATGAATAATTCAAATGAAATCAATACAAATTTCTTGATTCAAAGAGGTACCATAGTCGCCTATTAAAACAATGTTAATGTTGTTAATTTTCAGGACCAACCATTATCATAATTAGGACTGAAATGCGTTAACGAATATCAAAGCGCTTTTTGATAAAGCTCACTGGCAAAGCATGAACAACACATGATAAAATAAGGGAAACTACTAAGCATTCACATGCAGCATACTGTTGAATATAGGAGATAAAGCCTCCTCTGTAGTACTTGTTTAATCTATACATTGAATATCACATGATACTCCATTGTGAAGACCACATCTGTTATTTTATTTGAAATTGTGATACTGGGACTAAATTTAATTAATACAGATTAAATGAAAGTTCATTTTGTACATTCAGTTACAAAACATAAAATAGGATTGAACCCAAATTGTTACTCCTATTGTTTTGTAACATTAACTTTTATTTGTTTACAGGCATTCAAACTTCAGAGTCAATAATTAGCCAGTCTGAGAATGAATACAAAGTACAAATAAATAGCAATATTCTTTGCAAATGCATATGATGAATAGAATAGTAACCCATGATTCATTTCAGGGCCTTAAAATGTCAACTTAGATTACCATATTGTTATTCAAACAGTCCTTGTTCCCTGTTTTGCAATAGGGCAGTCTATCAAAGAACAAGGTATTCACTGATTTTGTGCCTCGCAGACATACACCCACATTGTACAAAGATATAAATAATACACATTACTGTATACACTCAATTTATAGGCAAGTCTAAGATCTAGTAGCTTCATAAAGTACTCCACTAAAACTCATTCTCTCTTTACAATGAATAACCCCTAAACTTCAGATTGACTTTAAAACCAATGCATTACTATTTGGCTATATTACTTTCAACATGTTTTCAAGAAATCAATTGCTTCTCGACTCTAGTAGTCACTCTATATCAAGGTTTGGCATGACACAAGATTGTAGAATCTTCTGATGTCTTGAGAGCATACAATGGACATAAATCAAAATTTTCGTTAAGGTTCTTTAACAAAAAAAGGAAATGGTATGATTCCTGGATTCCAGTATCATAATCAAAGATGCCCTTTTAAGATGAAAATAATTATGAATCTTTGGATTTTGTGTAAACACAGGCTGCACTTACCAATTTTTTTTCACATTGATAGTGTATGTAATGGCTACTAAATGGATGAACATGATTCTACAGAACTCTATGGTGCCTCATGACAAGCATTAATCACACCAATCTCTGATCACCAGAGATGGATAACGCTTATAGGCAACTAACAAGATCTTCTGCATTTCAGGTCATGTCATAAGACTTAACAATTATTGATTGGTGCCAATCGGCAATGACAAATTTTCACCATAAACTCAAACAAGCTGTAGAAACGTCCCGGAACTGACAGTACACCGATCTCATTTGAATGATAAGTCCAGCAGACAAGAATACTACTACAGTGTTAGTTGATATTCATCTTTCACTTTCACTATCAAAGTGTCCACCAGAAAGGATGTGACGACCAGCTACCGTGGTTAAGGTTTCAGATTTAATATATGATCATGTAGAGGATTAGTTCCAGGGCTGAAGTAGACACCTTGTGAAGACTTGAGAGTAGATACCACAAAATCGTTGCATTATCATTTTGGAAATGATGTTGCAAACTCTGCATGGAGGCATTGGTCATGAGATGCTATACTACAGAACACTATTCTGAGTCACCATAATGGTAGATAGGAAGAGTTCTTGGAAATGATGTCTTCTTCGGGTGTCTTACTGACCTGGGTGGTGTTTGACGAAGTTTTAAGAGTGAACTAATATCACAGATCATGCACAGAGGATGCACACTATGGCCTATTCATCAGTGAGTTTATGCATTACACCATGGTGGCGTTGGTGTAAGTGTGAAACAGCATGGGTTGTGACCTATCATCACTTTCCATTCACCATTCTGGAAGGAGGATGAGGAGCTACAAGGAGGTCTTGGAACTGATACAGGGCTTCTTTGAGTGCCTTACAGACTTGGGATGACGTACACGTGGTGCAGTCCACTAGGAATGGGTACAGACCGATGACCTGGCTCCATGTATTCTGGTCAACTGCAACAATGAAAAGATACAAGAAGTAATGTAATGGTAGCAAGATAGAAGTGGGTCAAACAAGTAGAACACTGTTGTCTATGAATACTCATCACTATGTACCAACATGAAACTTCCATAACACACTCTTAATTTGATGAGATAATGGACAGGTGTAAATTAATGAATATCTTAATTAATACATTGGAGGGAAAATGTGCGGTTTGTGTCAACCAAATATAGAGTACACAAAGAAAGACTGAATCTCTCCCCCAATAACAGAGACAGTTTGTTCAAAGCCTCTCTTTTAAGTTTTGGTAAATCCATCCAAAAGTGATTGCCACTTCTCCAGTTCACTGTAACATTAAAAATATGAATTTTTTGTCTGAAAAATGTTATTACTTTAACAATATGAAGAAAAAAATGCTTCTGGTGATTTTAAATCAAAATCTAATTTAGACCAGATACCATATATATATACTAAGGGCTCAATAATTAAGAATATATTCTTTGTTTGAAATTTTTTAGTAAACATGCAATCACCAAGGATCAGTGTTCAAAGAACCCATTGAAATAAAAATATAAAAGAGGGTAAAAATATTATAAAAAGAATCAATAGATGAAAAGAAATTCAATGGTCTTTACACATTTGGAAGATCAGAATATTAGACGACACTCAAGTATAATTAATGATCCTGAACCTTTACCAAAGCTTATGACACGTTTTAAAGAGAACAAAGTCAAAATTATGACACAGACAATAGGAATAATTCTGGGATATCTCATATTTTGATTACATAGCATACCATTTTCTGGGGAAGCCCTCTTCAGTGATTGCATCAGGGTTGTTATAGCTTGCAAAACAAATGACATCTCAGTCATTCTTGACCTGAAATAAATATGAAAGAAGAATAAGCAACAGATGTGAGATTCAGGTAATACATATAAGAATACATCAATATATCCCATAACACTTAATACCTCATTGCAAAGACAGATCATAAGGCCTAACATGCATTTATACTCACTTGGTCTACAAGCAGTTGGTCTATGTCTCAGATAGTCTCATATCACATGGGCAAAACACATTTGGTCTCTATCATTGGTATACACTACACATGGTTAAATTTCCATTTTATCTACTTGTTATCTTTCAATATGTCAAATAAAAATTTGGGTCATCAAAAGCTTATCAAACAATAGAGAATAAGTGGTTTTAGAACAAGTGAATATTAGACCAAAGGGGTGCAGGCAAATTGGATATTAGACAAAATGTTAATAGGGAGATGAACCAGTTGTGGACAAACTAGGTTTAGACTATGTGGGATGAGATCAAATAGATAGAAAAAAACGGGTGCAGACCATTCAGCAATTTACCAATATACATACTAGTCGTGTTATTGAGAGAACAATGTTCAAAGATGTAGCATAGTTGATGTTACCTTGGTAAAGGACATTTGCCACTCAACCTCTCATCTTCAACATATTTTTTCAGCACCTCCTGGCATCTCTGGAGCAAGGAAGCCAGCGCCATCTTGGTAAGGGCTCCCTCGTCTGTTGCATCATGGAGAGGTCTCGTCTGGGAGATGAACGAGAACTGGAGGAGGGTCTCAAAGCAGGCCTTGGCAAACTCCTCTCGTAGCTGACGATTATCAACATCTGCAGAGAAACAATGATTTCTTATTTTTTTAGATAATTATGCACATACACATTCAAAGTAACCATAACAATCATCAAGATTATGTCTGAAGAAACATGTGTGTAAGTATTTAATACTGTACATAGTCATATATTTTCATATTCAATCATTATTAAGGCTGTTGATTACTTGTAAGGTGTAAAGTGTCATCATGACCTAAAAGAGCACCTTCAGTCTAACAAAAATGGGAAAAAATTGGATAAGTAATAAGCATAAATAAAAACAAGAGGTTTATTTTTTCAACACTGTGAATGCATTCCTAGGAAGCAACTCATCAACAGAGTGCAATATATAGAGGAGTCGGCCCTAGTCAATGCATCGCCCATGCACATCTGCACAGTTTGTTTTTTGAAGACTCTATCCACACACATGAAACAAACACATGTCCATCCAAAATTTCCAAACAGCACTTGACAACCTAGCGAGCCACATCGCAAAGTAGCAGCACCATATCTGGACAATGATGCTGAATAGCAATATCTGTATGAGATCCTGAGTACTGAGAATCCTAAGTAAGTGTATGAGGTTTTTTTGTAAATCTCACCTAAGAAGCTAGCTGTACTTGCTGAATGGATAGACCCTCTGTTGAGAAGAGTCATGATACGAGCTGTAAACTGCTCAGGAACACTAGATGAAAATGGTAGAATCTCCTCACGTATCAGGAGCACGACCTTGACATCCATGCCTTCATCTTTCTGCTGCTCCTCAACAGAAAGAGTGGAAGGTGTAGGGCTAAGAAACAAGAAATAGAAGATCAAATAATGAATGACTTTCAGAGTCTAACAGAGATAACAATTTCTTTATTTCTTCACAATACTACCACTATCATAATCATCTTAATTAGCATCCTCTCCTCTTCATCAACACATCACTGCATTAACATCAATCACAAATATCAATTGTACAATAACTTCTATTTTGGTTTTGTCTTTACTTGATATCATCCGTAATACCTTCACCTTTACCATCACTATCAATGACATTTTAATAACCATCATCCTTATCATCATCATCATCATCACCACCACCACCATCACCTCCAATTTCGATCAATTTCAATCATTTTTTTCTCAAAACTATCACAATCCCAAACAACATTGATATGAATATCATCCCTTTTCTCTTTTTTTTTAAGCATCATCACCATCCTCATCATTATCAAATTTCTAACCCATCGTACTGCTACTCACTGTTCTGAAAAGAGGAATAATTCAAGGGAAGCAGCTAAATCCATCCACATGTCTTCAAATGTTGCAGTGAATTCTTGTTTCCTGGCTACTGGAAGTCCCACATGTAGAATATCAAGTAGGCACTGTACTGCAAGTTTCCATGTTGACGGGGCTGGGCAAGCATACTTCAAACCCAATGGCAGTTGGAAAACCTATGCAATGATGAAATGAAGGGTTCTATCTAATTGAATCATGAAGAAAAGCACATCATTAAACTAGTACATCATTATTATAAAAGTACATTATTAATAGGCTAAACAAAATTTGGATGAAAATGAACTCATTATAAATATATCCCATTCATCTCAATTTATCTTTGTATTTCTGCATCTTTGCTGTTTCTTCTCAATTCTATTTCACAAGTGTATGCATACTTCACAAAAAGCGTCTGTCAGGTTTTTTCTTAAGACTACATGGATATATCTAAATTCTTGAATGTCATCACCCTAAATTTCTTCCATTTTCATTTCTCTTTTATTTCAGTTTCAATCATCATCTACTTTAATGGGGGGGGGGGGTGGTTAATCCTTGTTTCCACCTTCCTTGAGCCATCTTCTCTTCCCCTACAAATAATGCAATAATGATTTAAATGTAAAAACAAACAAAGATAAATCATGGAATCCGAGTGATTGTACACTGTCTGCCATGCTCCAATAATCACACAAAATCAAGTAAAATTAGGTCTCTGTCTGATAAAGACACAAATTAAATCATCAACAACAGTGAGTCCCATATCACTATTCCTAGTGTAGAGCATTGTCATATTTTCCCTCGTGTTCCAAGGGGCTGGCTAGGGCGTTTCCCTGGCTTATCACAGACAATTCACAGACTTGACAGCCAAACTCTGAGTGACCTTAAGAGCCCCGAACACAAGTTCAAAACATGTCAGCTTGAATTACTATCTCTTGTGAGACACATCCCATGCATACAATTTAAGCATGGATAAATCCTTCTAAATCTCTCTCCACTTGTACCCTGGGTCTGTACAGTTCTCTCATCATTGTTATGATTATTAGTTATCATTTAAATTTTCATTTGTTGTTTGATTGTTTTTGTATCTTAAATTGAGACTTGTACTATGCACAGAGTAATATGCTACAAATGATTATACATGTAAATTCATCTCGATATGTATTCCCTATAGAGTAACCTGTATCGTCCAATGTTTTATTTTGATTCATGTCACCCTTTTTATTTTTCCATTTATTTTTTATTTTATCTCTGTTTTGTGATTTTACTACTTTTGAACTGTTTCAAATAATTTTCAATTACCTGTAAATATTGTGATTATATGTGATTTTGAATACCAATAAAAAACATTAAAAAATCATTTAAATTTTCAATGGGCATTGTACATTCATTTCCACATATTTCTCTACAGTTTATCTGTTTCATCCATTTTTCCCTTTGAAATAAATCTTCTATTTTTCAATCATTACCCCTAATTTGCTATTGCTCTGTTTCTTTGCTATACTAAAAGTTCTTTTTTGTTAATTGTCCTTTATTTTAATTCATTCCAATTCTGATTCACTCCTCTCTTTCCACACCCCTCACACTTCTTTCACTACCTTAGCTAAAGGCAAAGCCCAATGTTTTTTTTAATTATTTTTTATTGTCCACATCTACCTTTAAGCCATCCAAAAAGCAATAACAACAAAAATTAACAACATTTTGACAGGACGTACTGTACGTTTCTTATAGGGTGCGTTTATTCGACACTTTTTTACCCTAGAATCATGATTAGAATCATGATTCAAATCACGATTCTGCAGAATCACGATTGCGTTTAGTCGAAATTGAATATAATCATGATTAGAATCACAAACATGAAACACGAAAAAAGGGGCGTTTGGAAAGACGTTTCTGTAGAATCACGAACGAAAAAGGTCGTATGAACGATATCGTGATTTGAATCATGATTCTATGACGTCATTGTGTCGTGCTTCTTCCGGGTTCGACTGAAAGGCGCGCGCTGTGTTTCGTGCAGGTTAATTTTCGTGTAGCAGTATTGCCAGCATTTAGGAATTATCATTCTGTGTATTGTACCCCGGGGTTGTACTGTAGCGTCATTTGTATATTTCATTGTTTTCATCCATCATTTCTTCAAGTTCCAAAGGCACAAATTGGACTGACGATGAACTCAGGGCTCTGCTTGTGCTTTGGGCTCAGCCTGAAGCACAAGCATCCCCTACCGGGATTCACAGAAATAAGACGATCCCTTTCAGCGGTGCTTGCGAGGGAGGGATTTCAACGGAGATGTGGCACCGCCTGTCGAGACAAAATTAACAGAATTCGTGCCCAGTACAGGACCATCATAGACAAGAAAAATCGATCGGGAGGTGGGAGGATGATGACCCCTTCTGGTTCCCGATCAAAAACAATACGAGGTACAATACACGGAATTCTGGAAGTAAAAGATTTATTTTTCGGAAGCCGAGTAAGCGTTGCACTTGCACAAACGATCGCGCGTTAGCTCCGGCGGCAGCAAAAATCTAGCAGCCGACGTGAAGTTAGAAACACGTGCGAAAATGTTGACCTATACTTCCTGGGTCAAACTGCGCACTGGATCGGCCCGAATTCAGGGAGAAACAGCGTTAGAAAGATGGTCGTATAAACGCTGATTCTGTCGGATCGTGATTCATGCTGCTGTTTTGAATCATGATTCAAATGGTGATTCAAATCATGATTCTGGGTCGAGGTCGCATAAACGCAGCCATAGTGTGCTTGATTCCCCATTCCTAAGCTTGTCTATCCCCTCCTCCTCCCTCTATTTTCACCCACATATCCCCAAACCACATGCCTAACCAAACACATGTCAGTATCAATAAACAAGATTCTGCAAATTGGACTCTACAAACTCTGGCTACACAATGGCTGTCACATGATCTAAAAAACAATCCATAACAAAATTCTACCCATTCTATCCTTCTCATTAAAAGGTATAAGAGCTTCCCCTAAGGCCAAAGCTGCAATTATAACACTAAACAAAGTCTTATTTAAATTTCTCCCCTAATTTCTTGGCTGTGCTAAAAGAAGGAACTTCCCATAGAAACTGTCACTGAAAATACAGAGACCAGGGTCCCGAAAGACAAAGTTTAGAAATTACTTAACATGTACATGTATGTATGCTTAATTTTTTCATGCTTGATTGTATATTGAAGTCAACGTTCTCTGATCATTGCTAAGCTTTGTGAAAATTACAGGGCAAAGGGTCCAGTATCATAAAGACTTGGTATATAACAAATTTACCATTAGCCAATTACCAATCAGATAGGATTTCACTAGCATTCACATGTTATTGCAAATTTGTTATTATTACAAGTTTTATGAAACAGGTCCTGAATAAAAAATAACCCTTGATACAATGAGTTCCTTGCACAGCCAATGGATTTATTTTTGCCATCCATTTACATATTATGCAAATGGTGATTAATTCATATACTGGTACAAATGAGGCACATAACTCTACGAGTCTCTGTTTACCCCCTTCTTCCAAATAAACCGAAGCATTTCTGCCCACAATCTGATGACCCCGGCCCCATAAGGATAAAGCTTCACGATTGATCATGAAAATAATTTCTATGATTGTTTGCAATGATTATTATGCAAGATAAAATCCTAAAAATCAACCCATGATTAATTGCTAAGCTTCATGATACAGGGGCCTAGTATGGCTAGACCTTTCAGACAAGTACTCATCAAGCTTGAAGCTTCTACAGGAAGCATCTTACAAATTGAATCATTCAAGCTAGACCCTGTTCACACAAGCTGTGGAAGCATCTTACAAATTGAATAATTCAAGCTAGGCCCTGTTCACACAAGCTGTGGAAGCATCTTACAAATTGAATCATTCAAGCTAGGCCCTGTTCACACAAGCTGTGGAAGCATCTCACAAATTGAATCATTCAAGCTAGAACCTGATCACACAAGTGCTGAAAGCATCTTGCAAATTTAATCATTCAAGCTAGGCCCTGTTCACACAATCTGTGGAAACATCTTACAAATTAAATCATCTGAGCCTGACCCTGTTCAGACATGCTGTGACAACCCGGCTAATATGAATCATAAGAAAAACGAAATTATGACATCCAAACCACTAATCCGTCCGAATACAGAACATATTGAATACCAGAAATGACCTTCCAACTTGACCTCTGAACTCAAGACAGTCATCTATGGCCATCAAATAGAAAGTACACCAATATCGAATATGAACCTAAATGCTTAGAGCATTTAAAACAAACAAACTGATTTTTACAAGGGATTCAGTGGATTCACAATGCGGACGGGTGAAGTTCGCAATGCCGCATGGGAAAAAGTTGACTTTTAAAATTAATGTCTGTGGCGTGTACTGCATGCATGCCATTTTGCTGTGCTGGCCAGTGTGGCTCTGCCAACTGGCTTGCATGTATGCTGTCAACAAGGGTCCAGGAGGTGGGAAAGAAATTTGCTGCATAATTCATTTGCAAAATTCAGACTGTTTTGGGTGATTTCGGTAAACACACACACACTGTGACACTACGGCACACTAGCAATGTGCGTTGTCTGTGCCTGCTATGTCGACCATGAAGTTAAAAACTAGCCTGTCCGCTGCAATCGATAAGGGGTGCACCATATTCATATTGTGAATCCACTGAATTGCTGCATTGGTATAAATTGAAAAAAAAACATGGTGAATCTTCAAAATATATATTTTAATAATTCGGCACTTACCCTGAGTATATTCTGCAGGACATGCTGCTTCATGACGGATGGATGCTCGGCCGTTGACCTATACAGGTCAGAGGTTAATTGTAAGGCCTTCTCAGCAAACGGCACATAGTTCATGGCAACCCAGTCAGACTGGTGAATTAACAGAGAAAACAGTGATAAACCAATTTCTAATAATATATATTCACCCTCATCTACCAATAAAAAATATATTTTAAGTAACTGTGATAAATGTGTAAACATGATCAGATCAATTTAAGTTAAGGAAATATGCTTTCGTTGATACAATTTAAATCACCATTCTTGTCATAAAAATGATGAATTTATTAGTTAATCATAAAATGAGACCAAAATTATGTGAAGTGACTACAGCAGTAAGCAGTGAATGCATGTAAAAGGGGAAGCTCACTCTGCATCCTGTTGGTGTAAATAAAATTTGAAATAAAAAAATAAAAGAAAACTATAAGAAGGTTTGACAAAATCTATAAAAAGAAAAAAAGTTACAATTTTTTTTTTAAAAGTTTTTAGTGTGAAACAGGTAGCTACTCCATTTGTGATATACGGTAAATTCCACAATATGGTCCATTACGAGTGAAATCATTGTTCTCATGTAAAAGTTATTCTCATTTAAGTGTTGAAAATAATGTGTCTGATGATAAGTTGAAATGACAAGGAAAATCATTGATAATTTCATGAGGGCATTGCATTTTGTGTTATTTATGTCACATGACATAAGGGGAAGCAGCTCACATGTGATTCCACAAACTTGATATCATTTTCAATAGATTTTTGCCAAATCTTTACTAATGCATCTTTTTGCTATTTCTATTACAATATTTGGATGTCAATGCAAACTTCACCTTTAAAAGAAACAATAGTCAATTTAATCTAAAAACATGTTTATATGAATTTTTATTTCTTAAATTATAATTTGAGTGCATGCCTGTTAATATTTTACATTCACATGCACATCAAACAATTTATATAAAAGAAAATCAACATAAAAAAATTTATCTATCTTGCAGGTTACTTAATTTTTTTATTAAATTGACATTTCCAAATTGCTCCCAAATTCCATCCTTTAGGATTCCAGTTATCAATTTACGCTTTGGCACACAAAATATTGCAAGACTTCTTTTCAAATGATTAGTAAATTTTCTAACAACTTACGAAAATAAATGAGTAGAAACACATTTCATACCAGGTGAAAATGGAATGAAGAGAAAAAATACAGCAAACTTTGTGAACCACAGCTTGCATTAAGAATTAGTTTCTGCTTTTAATAGTGCTATTAAAAACAACAAAACAATCATGGCGATGTAGTCTTTCTTAAAGACAGAAGTTAGCTGGGCTAATAAAGCTTATGTGTCATCAATATAAGTCGGATACAGTGATAAATGCCATATTAATGAACTAATGTCTGATTGTCTTTAAAATGTGGCAGTCTGATGATACTTATTTGATATGGATAAACCAATGAGAATGAAAGAGATCTGAAAGTGTTTCAATACCATGAATGTACAACAATTACATTGACATGATGATGCAACAAAATATGAATTATTAAAAATATATTTTATATTAAAACCACATGACTGAAAATAACACTTTTTTAAAAGTGTATTAACATGCACCTTGCTATGAAACATACAGACATACAAATGATACATGTAACAAAAACTAGGATGGTTAGTAATAAACAATGATATATTAGCTTCAAATTAATGAAAACATGATTCATGATTAAAAAACAGGTCAGAAACATTGAGGGAATGAAAAATATGAATAAAAAACAGCATAAAGGTTGTTTTCAACAACAACAACAAAAAACAACCTACAAACACAATAAAGAAATGAGGATGTAATAAATACATAAATTTTATCATAAAAACAAGGGTCTACTAATACTACTTAATAGCAAATGAGAATACCACAACCGTGTACTTTTCTTGGAAGTAGAGAGATAAACAGAGTACCGGTATATTAATGGCTTGGCAAGTACACACGTAAACCACACTTTTTATTTGTAGTACTTGGATTATATTTTGAAATTAATGAAATGTAATAACAATATTCCAGACATGTTAATATGCTATATTTATCCTTGTCATTATCATTAACTTAGGGTGGTGTTTATTTACTTTTTTGGGTTGTGATGTTGGTGATAATTCTCATTAAAATATTTTTAATTAAGACAACAGAATTTACCACATAATTGGATTAAAAACATGATCGTTATTTTCAGGTCACTGTCTCAAAGCAAAATATTTACAGCTGGTATCACATTAACTGACTATGAACTGTATATACACTGAGTTATTAGTGAATTTAATTTCCTCTCCATATTATGAATTATTATCATTTAGTAATGATGGATATGGACATGTTTGACAAAGATTCAATTTTACATTGTGTTTGTTGTCATTCATCTCTCTTTCTCATCAAATACATGTATGTAAACTTCTCTGTACACAAGTTTTTTTTTCCTTTATTTTTTGCTAATCCTCTCTTTACTATGGGATACAATATTATACATTTATGAAATCTTCGGCAAGTAAGGCTAAAAAAACATTGCACACAACTCAGTCCTAGCTATATTAATCTCTTACCTCTAATTATACTATTGTTTTGTAAAATGTTATAATTTTTGCATTTATTTGCTATAAAATGGGATACACCATGGATAGATCCATACATAAACTGAACTTGACTATAAATGAATTCAGGGCTTTCGCACCCCCCCCCCCCAGATCTCTTTCACCTAGATCACAATCTGTCACAATTATTATAATTTTTACTAGGTAAATATGTCCCATTATTATAAACTGACTGATGATCTCACAGTTACTTTACTACCTAAAATATAACAAAACAATTATCTTAGAACCAACATCACTTCACAAATTCATGATGATGTGTTAAATCTTGTAAATTTTTTTTTAAATACTTACAGTTATTTTATCCATTTGCACGGCCTGAAATGTTAGCTTGCCCCTTGTTACAATATTGCATTATTATTAAACCAAGACTAGTATTTCCTTCTCCCAGCCATGATTTCCAGGTGATGATTGTTTAGGCATATAAATGTTTCAATTAAATACTAATCCAACACCTTTTTTTTTAGTTCCTCATTCCTTTCTCATCACATAATAGCTAATGAACGATTGTATCTTGACAAAGATACCATCTCTTGGTAATTAAATCTAAATCTATAATCATATCAAACAGGGGTTAATAAGAAAACACACTGCAGTCAAAGGAAGGGGATACATATCACATTAGGCCACAGAACCAGTATCTACATACCTGTGTGGCAGATCTATAACTCTCCCATTTCTCCTGTTTCATGTTGGTAAGTGACATAAATTTACAAAAATGTGGTGAAATAACAATGATCATATTCGTTTGAAATGTTAACAAATATTACAAGCTGATTAAAGGACAAGTCCACCCCAACAAAGAGTTGATTTGAATAAAAAGAGAAAAATCCAACAAGCATAACACTGAAAATTTCATCAAAACCAGATGTAAAATAAGAAAGTTATGACATTTTAAATTTTGCTTAATTTCACAAAACATTTTATGCACATCCTGGTTGGTATGCAAATGAGGAGAATGATGATGCCATCCACCCACTTTTCTTTTCAATTTATTATATGAAATATTCTAAATTTCTCCTTATTGTCAAGTGAAACAACATTGAATCCTCAATGAACTTGTGGAATTAGCAATTGTTTAATTTTGTATGGTTTAGTTAAGTTGGTCCTTATTGTCAAATATGTAAAAATAAAATATTTTATAATTCAAACTATAAAAACAAATGGAATAGTGAGTAAGGGAGGAAAATCATTGACCGTCTCATTTGCATGTCAATGCAGTTATGCATATCACTGTTTTGTGAAAAATTAACCAAACTTAGAAATGTCATAACTCTCTTATTTTACATCCGATTTTGATGAAATTTTTAGGGTCATGCTAGCTTGATTTTCTCTATTTATTCAAATCAACATTTTAAGGGGTGGACCTGACCTTTAAGGACAGAAAACAGGTTGCTATGTACATGTTTTGTGCAAATACAGTGCAAGTTTTTAGAAGCATTTTTGGTTGGGGTATGTAAACAAAGACATCATTTTATGCAAGAGCCTTTATATTAACAGTAATAAGTTTCCAAAGTTCTATGTCCTCATAAAGCCTTTATCTGCCATTTATAAAATAAATGAATTTCAAAACATTCTAGAATACAACAGGACAAATACAACTCTGTAGAAAGCAATGTACTACGTGTACATGTAGAAAGCAAAAAAAAAGAAACATGAAGTGCTATTAAAATATAGTAAGAGAACTAAAACATACTGTGAAATTCTTTTTCTAAACTTCATGTTTATGTTTCGCTACTTAAATAACAAAAAAGCACTTGTCCTGGAGTGTGTAGACATCAATGATTGGAAACTTGGTTTCTTTAGATAGTGCACAATGGGCACTTGCTTAGCAGCTCACATTCAGTGTGCCATGAACCTAAGGAACCTACTCAAGTTCCATGCATTATTTATATGAAATACGCAATCAGTAAAGTTGAAAATTTTAAATAAAATCAAATCATGATAGTGAAGAAAGGTGCATTCGATCACAGAATAAAGCTTTATGAAAAAGCACTTGTTAGGAAACACAATGATGTTCTCGAACAAACGGGAAGTACAAAAATTATCATAAAAAGGAATCAAAATCCCTAATATATTTTTTTTAAAGGAAAACAAAAGAAAAAGTGAATAAGTGACAATGATTTACTTTTTTAAATACTGGATGCATACCTGAGAAACATGCAACATTAAAATGAACCAAATCAAACATAATGATAACAATAACACAATGCTTTATTACACAATCAATGAATTGCAGCTAAACACAAAAACAATCATCTTTAACAATATATAAGAATGCATGAAATGAAATGTTGAATTTAAAACAAAACTTTATCAAAATGACACAACTAAACAGCATGATCAGGACACAAGCATATTTAAAAAAAATGGAATAAAATAAAGTTAAAGAAAAGGATTCCACACCCAACACATATTTCTTAGTCTTGTCATTTGTTTCATTAAAGAGAAGTGGATAGATAATAGATTCAACTACAAAATATAGACAAAAAAGAAATTGATAGAATCATAACAACTGTTCTGCACTTTCAGAAATTATTTAGTATTATTATAAATAGCTGTTATGTCTTTATCTTCATTTCATTTCAATCAATGCTATATTAAGTTACAGGAAGGTATAATTAAAAGCCCCATGTGCGTTTCTTGAAATAGCCCTTGCTTAATCTTGGACTATCCCTTTTATATATACAAGCATAGCCATGGTCTTACATGAAAAGACAAGTATTACAAGAATAGGTTCCTACTATGTAACTGACAGGAAAGGGGGGGGGGTAGGTCATACATGTAATCATAACTCATTATGATGAAATAAATTCAATGTTTTGCAATTGGATTTTAGAATTAATTTAATTACAATTTCAGCACCTTGGACTCTTGTGACTTTTACAAAACTTGTTAACAAATATCAATGTTCAGAGCTTTTCAAAATGGAATCCATGGCATTTGATTGGATTAAATCTGTGATAGGATAAGGACAAGTTTTGTGAAACCTGGCCCCATTGGTCTTTCTGCAAGTAGAAAATGGTGTGTCATTGGGACTGGCAAGGTATGTGGATTAGGCATTGCTCAATTGGTCAGTCTAACTAAATAACAGTGTTTCAGTGGAACTGGGGTGTGGACTACATGTATAAAAAGGACAAATTATACTAAAAATAAAAATCAATAGAACATGCACAAGAATGTACAGTGTACCTTAGAATCAAATATTCCCTGATAGAGCTAATGTCGCATTAAATGAAGGGAAAAGAAGCATGAAGATGGGAGTGGTTAGTACGATGTATTGGATTAGATTTACAATGCTCTTTTCAATCACTGCAATATTGGTGAATGCAAGAGTTAGATCACTCATTCTTTTTTGATGGTCATCACTGGTTACTTGAGTGATAATTGGGGAAGGGAATATGAAATTGGCCCACATATTTTCTGACCATGTGAGAGATAATATGGCCTAGTAAAATCCATGTAAGAGTTTAATGTCTCTCGATATGAAAAGGAGATGTATGTTTTGAAAAAGTTCACTGCAAAAGCAATTATGATATTCAAATTCAAATGAGCTTTTGAATTTTTCAGATATGGTGGAGTAAATTTTTTTGAAAAGTCACATATTCAAGATACTTTTATATTGAAAATGAAATAATACCATAGGATTTCTGAGACCATAAATCAAAGTTTCAGTTTACTTGCATAATAACTCTACATGTATCTCTACAACACCCTTTTCTCTTTGGCAATGCATTGAAGAGGGAATATACAAACTTCTCGTAAGCATCAAATATGTTAGAATTTTAGTATTAGTTTCTCCATGCACAATACAAATTTCACATATTTACCTGAGTCTTTTTCTATTGATAAACAAACAGGGAAGTCAAATAAAACATGAGAAGCATTTTATTAGCAAACCCATTAAAATTAGCAAACTTCAAGAAGAAAAGAAAAAAGAGCATCAATTTTCATTATAAGCAAAAACAAAAAAAGAAAACCATAATGAAAATAGGCTCTAGGATATTCTTCATGCACCTTTCTTTTCTTGACAATGTTAAAAAAAAAGGTTTCAGTTTTTACTTGTTGATAGAACACTATAACCTGCAAATACTACTATACCAAATCACTAAAACAACAACTTCCTCCTTAAGTTAGCACACATGCACTTTGGTACATGTATGATCAAATATTTCCCCTTTGATGTCTAGAAAAATAAAGTAATTCATAATCTTGTACCTCTACACACAATTCCTGATACTTTGAATACTACTGATTATTGAAACAGTAACTTCCTCTTCTATAACTTTGCAATGATAAAATAATTCCCCTTTCATGTCAATAAAACTGAGGTAATCTACACATACACACAGTAACGATGTAATTTATCAGATAACACTGAGCACTATCAAGAAATAGGATTTTTTTTCAAAACAAAGATATCAAATGAGATACTTTGCACCTGTGCGATTGTATTTTCAAGGTCGCTGAATACATACTATACTTCTCAAATTATCGGTACATTATTTCATTAAATGAGGTATTGGGGTTTCTTCAACTTTACAAGCTCAACATGGATCATTATCAATTATATGTATGTATGTGTTTAGTATCCACTTGGTTAGACTAAATTTTTTTTTCAGCTCTCCTCCTACATAGACGCAAGACTCCCATAGGACTTGTAATGGTGGTGGTTCATGAGAGGCTTTACTACAGCGTCTATGGGCAAAAAGGTGCACTACCTCATCCTCTTAGATTTCTCCTTAAAATCCAACTTTAACCCTAAATAGACTGGGCTATTTCGACGACTAAGACTGGGGGGGGGGGCTGATTCAGCCCCCCCTTATGATCTCGGCCGTCGATCGCGACGAAAATTGGCACACGCATTACCCATGGCATTATCTACAAAACTATAACACAAATTCTGCGAAAAATCTCATGTCTCATTAATTATGCTAATTTATGCGTAAAATCATATTTTGCTCTAATTAATAAAATAATGCCCCTGAAATGCTAATTTTTGTTTCACATACTCTAGATAGGCACCTGATCAAATTTATTTAAAAATAATTTCAACATAACATTTATTTTCTTATGTATTCTATTGTTTTCTAAATTTCTTATGTATTTCTCTGTTTTTCGACTTTTTGTTTTTTATTGTTTTTTCAATGGAAATTGTTGGGGACTTTATTTTGACCATAAAAAAGATAAAATTAATTGATTTTAAGCAGTAAAAGGAAAAATAATGATACATTTATGAATTTGGGCTAAAAACACTATTTGCACTGGATTTGTACAAAAATTCACGTATTTGAGTAATTTTGCGTCTGCATGCACTTACGAAATGTTGCGTAATTTCGGAACCGTGTACCCGGGGGTCACAATTTTGGTCTCAAAATTTGCGCAAGACTTGAAAGTAAAAAGTCAGTGAGCGACGCGTTCAAAAAATTTCGTGCGGCGGACTTCTCGCGAAAAATGTTGAGGGGGGCTGAATCAGCCCCCCCCCCGTCTTTTTAGGGTTAAATGGGAGAAACAAAATGCTAGAAAGAAAATTAACAATTTCATACAATCAGCTTACCAGTTTCTTGAAATATGTGACGTAAAATCCAAAAATTTTATTCTAAAAGAGCTGGTGTCATGTTTGTCAATCGTTCGTCATCATGTTTCTAATGCAGCTAGTACTTACAAATGCGCCAGCCAATCGTGTTTGTGTTACCATATCACAGCACAATGTCTACCACCACCACCACCACTGCAGTGTGTATGGGATAATGATCTATTGAGGGAGGGGATGCCGCGAAGCCAGACAAAGTCTCAGCGGAGCATATCCTGACCAAAATAGACTAATTTTTTCGATCTACCATTGACTTGGTCTATTATAAATGCCATCTCTTTACTGTTTGGTCAAAACATCAATAGGTCTAACTGTCATTTAGTCTAATGCCCTGATATTATGATTATTATATTATTATTATACTATATCTACTAAATATTATCCAATGTGTCATATAAAAATTTGATTCATAATCAGATCATAAATCATAGAAAAATTGGTGATATACCACATGGATACTAGATAAAATGTGTTTAGCCTGACTGTAGATTAGGCCAAATGGTGAATGAGCTATAAAATGGCAACTACATCAAATGTAGTAGATGGATACGTTGTAAACAAAATACAATAAGATCATGTGAGATTAGACCAAATGGAAAATAGACAAAATGGGAGTAGACCAAATGGCAATTCACCACTTTAAAGTCCCTGAATGTCTATTACTATGGATATAAAAGACAAGGAAATGTAAGTATGACTCCTAGGTGACTCAAACATGAGAATCGTGTGTGTGGTTTTCCCTTCCAGAGAGGAAACTCAAGGGAATGGCTTATTGTGAACGATGATGGAATGTCAAGTAAACTTTACAACAGGAAACATGATGTTCTGGATTGGATTTTAAGGATGTCCTGTATGTGGCAATGATCATGGTCTAAAGGGGCATCATTTCTATTGCCATGAAGTCCAACGATCACAAAAGTTAACTGATGATATACATGTATGGGATATTAAAGTCAATAGTCAACTATCAAAATAGCCAAATCTAAACATATTGAATTATGAACGTATATAGCATACACATACAGTTGAGGCCAGAAGTTTACATACACCCAGGAAATTCAAAGAAAAGCTGACATTTGTCAAACGTCATAGAATTTACGGTATCTTATAAAACATTTGTGTTATCATGACAAATTTGATATCAAATTAATGAGTATGTCATGCCCCTTCATCACATTGCTTTGTCACCAGGAGCTGAAAAATATTTAGGTGAAATTTTTTCCCCAAAAATCTTCATATTTTAGACAAATTAAAAATAAAAACTTGACAAAAACATTTCATATTTGTGCTAATTACTTCTCAAAACAAACATTTCAGATTACACATTTTTGTTCAGTGGTGACATATCATGATAGAAAATGTAATATAAATCATAGATTTGACATTCATATATTTTCATTAAACGATGTTTGAAAATATAAAAACTAGCAATAGAATACAATCGCATTAATATTACTTTTTTCTTCAAAGAAAATTCCACCTGAAATATACTTTGATCTCAACGGTATTCCAATCATGTGGAAGAGCTCAATATGCTCTTTCATTTGATACCAAATTCTTCATGGTAGTATTTATATTTCTGAAGATATAGTAAATTTAATGATGTTTGGCATGTGAACAAATTTCACTGAATTCCATGGGTGTATGTAAACTTTCGGCCTCAACTGTACATAAACAATATACTAAAGGAGAACAATGCCCATGTACATGTTATTTGGAGAAATAGATCCAAATATATGATGTGAAATTGGTTTATCATAAAACAAATGCATGACTTATGACACTATAAAGTAGATATAAGATCTGGTGGGTGTTTCATAAAGATTTCCATAATTTACAAGCAACTTTACGAACAAGTGGTGATCCTTTCTTGTAGTAAATTATATACACCATAAGGATCACCAGTCATTCGTAAAGTCACAAATCACTTACAAAAAGCTTTATGAAACAGTCAATGGGTGTAGTTAATAAAGCAAATTTTATCTTTACTTGTTCAAAATAGATTGGAGGTAAATATCAGTCAATTCTACAATATCAAAATCATTGCTTAGTCAGGAAAATGTATCATCCTTCCCTTCTCTATCCTTATGACATGTAAGTCATATGTACAGCTAAATATTTCAAGAAATTATTCAGATCCCTCAATGCTATAATTCAACTGGTACTAGAATCTTAATCTAACCAAACATCTAAATTGGGCCGGGAGTGATGCATCGACTCACGAGGATAGACAATGCACTTTTGGGTGTAATTGTTTCCCTTTTGGTAACGCTAGACCACACGCATCATGTTATTATTCAGGAAATGTTTTTCTTTACTTTTTTTGTTCCATTTTCTTACAGCTCCTCACAGCCAGTAATCCAGGAAGCAATATGTCTGAGTGTATGAAAGGGAAGGGGGGGGGGAGGGACATGGAAGGGTGGGGTATTGTTTGATCCAACTCTCAGGATACAATTTACACTTTAGTGCACAAAGACATAGTACATGATTTTCCTTTCTTCGGTAACTATAATGGACAAGGACACTTTCATTTTAAAAAGTATTTGAATAAAGAACTGATAGCGGAACAGATGGTCATTGTTGTGCTACAGAAGCATAACCTGTCAACTACGAAAAACCTTCTTGGGAATAAAAAAAAAAAATAAAATAACTTATTTAGAAAAAGTAAAGCAGATAATTGCCATGAGAGAATGCAAACTCAGACTACATTGTCAAAACTTCATATAGGAGCTGGTTTCATTTAGAATTGAAATGAATGGTTAAAGTTCTACCTCTTTAGCATCGTAAAGCTATTTTATTCAATTTAAAGTAAAGTAAGTGTTAAATACTAGTTAAAATAATTATTGGAACTGAGAGGTCCCTGCAAAAAGCTTAGAAGGAAATTACTGAATGAAGTAATCAACCAGTTAATTTATAAACTAAGCTTGGCGCACTATTTCTACAAATGCAACAGTTGCATTCTGTAACAAATAACCTCTTTAGTTTATTAATCTCTTTTTTTCTCAATGCACTTATTAACAAAATTAACTCAAGTGTGTATTATTTCACACTTCAAGCTCATTCTTCACATAACGTTACACTCTGAATAATGGCTAAATTGTAGAAAATATTAGATTTCTGGGTTTTTCATTTTTATATTGAGTTTGATACCTCATTTTCTCTCAATTTCTGACTTGACAAGTAACAAAAAAGGAGAATAAATGCTACTTCTCCATTTCATTTTATAATCTTCAATGTATAACCCTGCAGCAACGTGATATGAAGTACAAAAAGAAAGCAGGCTCGGATAAAGGGAAAGTACATTACAATTTAAATTCAATTTGTATCCAATACTAGAGTAACATGTCCTATTTCATAGTGTGAGATTGTGCAAATATGAGAACTATTTTATTATCTTACCTGTTTAGGAGCAGTTTTAGTGATAGCCTTGGTCTCAATGTGACCGAATGATGGAGGCTGGCAGGAGTATGTGATGAACGTTAAGAGTTGATCAAAGATGGCTGGATACATAGACTGCATTATCTCACTGCCTTCTGCAACAGCCTTGGGGGTTCAATTGAGAATGAAATTGCCATCATTTTACTGCATATTACATCAGCAACATGAAAAGTGGATACCTGAATTTAGTCAAACCCGTCATAGAGCTATATCATGTGTAACAAAGACTTCTTGTAGATCTTTAATCATCTTTTTTTTATCATCTAAAAATCATCCCATTACAGATTTTGAAAAATTATTGGCCTCAGTTAAAAAAAAAGTGATTAGTCTTTTACATATTGTTTGAAAAATAATTCTTAATTCTATGTCACACTTCTCTCTTTTTGGTTTATATAATCATTTACAACCTAACAGTCAACATTATATAAGGCCAATTGCTCCTTTTGTTGACCCTCAGTCCTATGCAACATGTGTTTTCATAAATAATGTTTTATTATTGACTATGTATTCCCAATTTGAATGTATCCTTGGATTTGTATGATTTTTTCAATGGAATATGAAATAAATAAACTTAAAACTTGAAACATAGCTTTCATCGAATCAGGAAGTGCTTTAAACTTTAAGAGTACCACGGAGAGAGTATCTAATTGCTTCGTTATGTCAACCTCCTTGAATAAGTTCTAAAGACCTTGACATGCCTACCCTCAATTACGACTGTAAATTCATGATTAACAATTAAGAGTTTAGTCAGACCATGAGGGAAAAATCCTTCACCAAAATTACCTTTTTGAGTACTTCAAATACATGTAAGACAGCAGACTGCAGTGTAGTGATCTCAGTTTCTGTGGCTGATGGTATCAAGAAAACTGACATGTCTGCCTGCACTGGAACTGATACGGCACTCTGCAGAACCAAGCACAACTTCTGCAAGTCCGATGCCACAAACTTGTCCTTGACATGATCAAAGAGGTAGGGGAATATCTGGACAAGGGCTGTCAGGAAAGCTTGTGTAGGAAGCACAGCATCCGCTTTGGATTCTGGTGGTTTGGTGCTGTTGCTACCAATACTGATCCAAACCCTCCATGCATTGGACCACAAGGCAGCATCTTCAAACCCTGGGAATGTCCCTTCGGCAGTTTCCATGCTTCCATTGGATTCATCACTAGTCCTTTCATTGTCCATTTCAAATGCATCAGAGTTTGATACTGAGCCCGCAGGCTGCATACGAATGATGGTCTCACTACCTGGAATAGGAAGATCTGTTGCAAGTGATGATGTCTCAAGGCTACCATTTCCTCCTGATTTCTGTGGGGTCAGTTGAGGGTCTGGGATGACTGTAACTATCTGCTTAGGCGTCTTCATCTGGATGACTTCTAGGAAGCTCTTGAGGGCATTCAGAGAGACTTCTTTGCTTGGGCTCAGTGCAGAAGCTTCTATGTGCTCTAACAGCAGTGCCCATGCTCTGGGGAAATCCCCTGCAAAGATAACAGCAGTATCCAACATTCATTACAATTATAACAGATGCACAGGGTGCAAATATAAAGGGGTTATTTTCTAGTTTTAGTAAAAGTAGAGATAAGAGTTAAGACTTAAAGAAACACAAATATTTTTTCCAACTAATAAAAGACAAAATATTTGCTTTGTTCATTATTTTTCTTGCAGCTAATTACGACAGAAACTGCTAATGCACTTACAGAAATATTCCTTTCACATTAAATTAAATCAAAGTGAACTAAAAATCATCTGTAGAGGTTTACCTAGTGGTAAAAGTGCATATCTCCATGTATTGAAGACCCTAGCCACTCCAGCTAGAGTAAGAACCTTGGTCTCTGCCCATTGCTTTTCTGCTGTATCCCTCGAGTGATGTATGAGAATGTTCCCACTGGGCTCTGACTGCTCAGTAGCAGCTACGCTCGAACACTTCTTTACTTTGTCAAGCAATGGGAACAAAACCTAGACAGACACAAAAAATGTGTGAAAATTAGTTATATCTCATAATGCCTCTTAATTTGTGGAAGAACCTCTAAACTTTGACTGTATTTATGGAATATCAGACACATGCCCTTGATTATGTATCTCCCATATCAGATTCAAGGTCCATACTGGTAGACTAATGTTGTCCTAGCATCACTTAAAGCTGTGAAAAAGTTGAATTTAATGTTGAGATTCTAAACCATTATAGCAAATTGCTGCATAAACATGTACTATAGGTTAAAATCTTAACTGAAAGCTGCTTTTCAAGATGAGCCAATGCCAAATCACTCTACAAGCAATCTAAACTATGACTTGCATTTCAATATCCTAAACTAAGTATACATTTTCTGAATGAAATGTAGATTTATCATACAAGACTTACATGCCATAGTACAATCTGCCAAGTTGTATGTTTGAGGAGAGCTCCATGAGCACTGATGGTAGAAAAGAGAGTTTGACCACCGCTCTTCCTAACCGCTGGTCTGGAGTCTACACATAGGTCAGCTAACCTGTAAGGTAAAAAATATACATAATTTTATATTACACAATAAAACATAATGGAGGAACCACTTGAGGAGGTGCGACAGCCCCAGTCAAACAATATTGATCATGTAGTTTGGTTATCCAAGCTGACACACTGGTAAGGCAATGATTCTCATTACCAGATCTCTCAAAAAGAGGACCTGAAACACTCAGTGATACAAATATTCATGCTTTCTTATAGGGTATCGCAACAAACTTATGATCATTAACAATTGCTGATGTGGTTTACGGTACACAATGTGGAGTGTTATAGAAACAGTCAACGTGTTTGAAACGTCGATTCTCTCTACTACTCATCATTTCTACTCGCCGACTCAAGCCAGCACCTCCTCATCAGCTCTACTACTCAAGCTGTTCTCACTCAACATTCCTTCTGGTTTACAGTCCTTTTCAGGACTATTTTCAAGAAAGAATACTCTACTCTCAAATCTCCACTTTCTCGCCTATCCACTTGTTCTCTTCTTCTATCCACTATTTCTATAACACTCCACATGGTGTACCGTAAACCACATCAGCAATTGTACATGCCACCATGCAAACCTTTAAACAACATCAAACTTACGATCAATTATAATTCAATACTTATCTGTTTCATGCAACAAAGAGTCTACACTGATATGTTTATAAAGCATAGGTAAAAATCGATTCATAAATTATAAACTCGCTACAGAAATTTGTAATTGATTGCAAGTAGTTTCATGTAACACCCTCTTTGGACTTTGGTTAACCTAACATCAGAAAAAATCTTCTATGTATTGTATTTTAGTGAGCAGTGGTGGTGCTGGATCATTCTGATCAGATAGCATAGAGAGAGGGGTGAGCCATTGTGTCTTGACAATGGGTCACCCCCCACCACTCTAAGGTCAGAATGATCAGAAGGGGATGAACTAACCTTGAATAAAGGGTTAACCAAAGAGCATCAAATGGAGGAATGGGTTGCTCCCCATTGCTTGTGGTTTTAGGTCCACCTATGGTTTCTTTACTAAGCACCGTTCTGATCTTCTCTCTGTTCTGGTACAGGTAGTCTGAGATGTTCCACTAAAGAAATGAGGGACAGAGAGTGGGGAAGGGCAAAATATTTATTTGAGAATACATTCTAGTTGGTACATAGCAACAATATGTAAAACTAGATACTCTTTCAACTGGGTACAGTCAAAATCTATGCCTCTGCCATTGGCAGATCTGAAGTACATTTTTTCAGAAATATTAATCACCTCATCAGATTCACAGTCAAATATTCATTCATGATGCAAGGTCAACTATGATTTAACCATAAGATCTATAACAAATGGTAACAGTAAGCCATGACCTATATCTATACTCTTGTGACCCCAAAATCAGAATGGAGAGACTGGCTGACATTTACACCTCAGGCAATCACTCAACATGAGCAGGGCCCCATACCACAAAGGTTAGCGATTAATCGCTAAATGAAACGGCCTATCAAGATCATCGTTGCATGCGCATTTTGCTCAGTAGGCTAACTAGGAACCAATTAAAACCGTTCTTTCACATTAGCGATTAGCGATCAATATCTAACCTTTGTGTTACAGGGGTCAGAGGCATAAATATAACATGAGGGGTGGGAGTGTAAAGACAAAATGACAGGGAAGAGGGAGGATGATGGCAAGGGGGGGGTATGAATTTGATGAATAAAATTAACATATATAAACAATGTTTGTTCAGAACTTACGAGTAAACCTATTGCTGTGAGACTGATATTAAGCTCTTCTTTCTGCAATCCAAACTTGGCTGCTACCTCAACACAGATTTGCAAACAGTAGCAAGGCATGATGGGAAGGAAATCCGTTACAACCAACTGAATACTCTGGAATGCTGATCGAATTAATGACTCTCTGCAATGTATCAGAAGCAAAGAAAAAAGAATTGTGAAACAGAATGATATTACTTACTTTTGACATCCAGAAGAAAAACTATCCCTAATTTCTTTAAAGTTTTACTAAGATAGAGAGTATGTTTATTTTCTTCTCTTCTTGTTTATTTTGATGAAAAGTCAAAATTTGTATGCAAAAATCCCATTTTGCTCCATTCTTACTTTACTTCACAAATTGATCGGGTAATGATACCTTGAGAGCATGATAACTTTTCAAAGATTAGTCACTTCAGGAAGCTCCTACATAGGGGGTCAGGTGTACATACTATGGGAATGCCGAAATATGGATAACATAACATTACTGGGCTGTTAAAACCTTGCATCTCAAAATTAAAAAAATCTGAGGACACCTCATGAAAAGCTGTATTTAAAAAATATGGTGATGGTGGCAACCTCATATCATCTTAAAACAGTCTCCTAATTCCAGGAGAGACGTCTTTCTAGACAAAAGAATGTTATCACTTTTGTCATAGCTTTCATAACTCTAAAATCCAATTGTTTCTGAGCTTACCTAAAAATTCTAACAAAGATTCTAACAACCCAGTGACAGTATTACTAATTTTTCATCACAAGACTTCAATATTAACTACCTACCCTTGGTCAGTAGTAACAGCACCAATCACCCCTAAGACAAGAGGCCATCCATGGACGAGTGTCTCTCCATTGTTAGATAGGATCTGATGAACACAATCTAACTGTTTCTGTCTGATGTCTGCATGAGGGATTAATGACAGTTCTTGGAGAGGACTAAGGAGTAGTGTCTGCAACCTCTGTAGCAGGGAAAAATAAACAAATATCATGCCAAATTGGTTGATTACAAGATGCATAATCCATGAAACACAGGCAACATTCACACACTCCAATAGCCAGATTAATTTTTTTTTTTTGTGAATAATTTCACAGTCGGCAAGCCCTGAAAAAGTAGCTTCTTTTATCCAAGTGATATTCATTACTGTAGGGTTTTTGCATAGTTAATGAGCTTGGTGCGAACCAAAACACCTCTTTTTATTCTGCCATTGCTGCTCTAAATATTAACCAAATTTCATGTTTTTGGTATCTTTGTAAAGAAGAAGAATCATTCTTTCAGGTCATGTGTTTGGAATTCTTTAAAAAATGTTGTAATATAGGGAAAACTTTTGATATAAAACATGAAACAAAATTATTTTTTTCATGCAACAAATGTTGTTGTTTTCACACTTGATTTCTGTTTGAGTACAAATGATTTTCAGATCATAATAAAGCTGAAGATCTACGCTTTAATATGATATAATTTGTATAAGAAGATGTATCTTAGATGGGTCAGCAGCCAGCTTTTCATAGGCCAAGTACATTTAGCAGCTCAAAAACAAGGATACTGCACTCTGATTGGTCACAGAGACCACACACCCAGGCAAATTCCAATGTTCCCCACACTGGGCCTCTGCAAGGTCACACTCACCATGTGGTAATCTCTTCAAATAACCCACGCCTGTTGTTGTGAAAACATTATTCAGCCAATCAGAACTCTGGATTTTATGTTACTCAGAAATTTTAAAAATCTCGTCTTGCATCTTGATGGAAAAAGCTGGCTGCTGACCCATCTAAAAGATGCCACATATCAAGAGTGATATTGTAAGAAAGTATAGAGTTTGAGCTTTTTGATGATATAAATAATGTTGGTACCTAAAACACAAAATGTTGCACAATTTGCAAGTGAAAACAGAGGAAGAAATTTCTGTTTGATGCATCTTTTCTCGTAAAAAAATCACTTATTTATCAAAATATTTTATTCAAAAGAAATAACCAATATGAAAGAGTAACATTTACTCTTCCCAATGGTACAAAAATAATCAATTTTACTCCAGGAGAAAGTGGTTAAATTCTTTGAGAAAAAAAGTCTCACAATTCACGAGATTTTGCAGGGACATGAATTGAGCCACGAGAGGACTTGGATAAATCTGGCCCATTTGCTCATTAACACAGGGGCTTGCCGACTGACTGTTCATACTTGCTTATCGGATCAATCACATATACACATAAGAATCGAGTCTAAATTCAATGTTTATTGGATCTATCAAGTCGTTGCAAAAATAAGCTATTTTTGTGAATGACCTTTATGACCTTTGACCCATGATCTCATAACATGATCAAATCAATGTCGCTTGAATGTGCATATTTACCAGATTTTCATGAAGTGGAGGGCTGTGTTTGAATGCCAGAGCTGCCTTGATGAGGGATGTGACTGCTTCAGCTCCCCACTCCCTCATTTTTGCATTTGGATGCTGGCAGATCTCGGACAAATGTGCTGTAAGAGGGCGCCAGAGGACCTCCATGCGAGGTAAATTTACTAATCCTGTCTCCAGGAGCTTGGCTACTGCAAAAAGTGATGGCTCTTGCTGTAAATTGAAAAGAGATGAAAATGTTAGGATGGTAGCTACCTACACCCATACCAAAAAGTCCAATCATTAATTACTCTAACTTAAAAGAAAAAGTTCTGATCAAATATGTATATAGAAATCATCACGACTGGATATAAACATTGGTTGAGCACAAAAGCAAATACTTGAGAGAGTATTTAGTATAACTACGGCCAATCCTCATACATGACAAATCAAATGGAGCTAACTCAACTTACTCTGAAGGAAGCATACAGAAGCATCATCTAGCATTCTAAACTTCTAAAATAATTTAGCTATAAAAACTTTCCTTATCATACTCAGTCTATTAAAAATGTCAGTAAAATAGATTCTGTGAATAGAATCACTGATATGGTCTACGGCCACATTTTTTAAGCTCTTCAGGAAACAGTGACGTATTCATCAAAATTGGCATAATGTTCAAACTCACCCTATTTGAGTAGGCTAGTTCCATTGCTTCTGATGACAGCTTACACAGAGCACTGATAAGATGGTGTAAGGCCACATCATCAAGGTACTTGGAGCTTTCAAAGAGCTGAGAAAGCATAGATGATAGTACAGGAAGCTCTGTCATGGCTGCTGTGGTGATGACTGTCGTGTGTGAATCCGTACCTCCTCCAACTAGTCAAACCAATAGACAATTTAGAATTATTCATTGATAAGTTCAAGTAGAAGCACCTCAAATTAGTTGAAATAACATCAAAATCGTGCTCATTTCTGCTTTTGTTCAATTACAGTAAGTTTTTTGTTGCAATAATTATACATCATAGACACCAACTTGATTTGATCCATCTCTATGTGCCACATAACCAGTATACTGGCTGTGTCAATATCACATTTCTTTTGTTATTCATAGATTGAATAAGTCTAGAGGATTTCACTTTATGCAAGGTACGTGAAACCTGCAAAGCACCTAAATACATGTATATATTTGTGTATGAATATTTGAGAAAATCATTTTGTCTTCTTCACTGTATTTTCTACCTCTGTTTTAAAATGTTTATAACCCATTGTAAGCAGAACTTCTATGTATTGCTTGCATTTATCATGGACCAATAACCATCTATCTTGCATGTATTTCATACAATACATTACATATATAACTTCAAATAGACAGTCTTTGCAGAATGGAAAGCATTGGGGTGCTACTTAAAGAGACAAAATATGCATCAATATTTTTATTTTCATAGGGTAATTATCAGAAGAAAAAAAAAATCACAAAGGGGTAAATTTTTGGTCAGAGTATAAGGCCAGTTTAGGATAAGTGTTTCAAGAAAATGAGATAGATCCCTGGTCAACTCTTCAAGTTCAAACCCAAAGGCACCAGCCGGTAGAAAACCATACCCAGATAATCCCACTGTGTATCGAGTTGAATAGTCAAGAGCCATAGGTCTATTTGAGAAAAGAACATCCCTTGAGAAAAACAACCGTTATTAGCACAGACCAGGGCTCCGTAACACAAAGGTTTGCGATGAATTGCAAATACCCGTATGAAAGAAACGCTCTGATTGGTCCCTGGTCAGTATTTTAAACCTAATGCGCATGTAACGTTGATATTGATTGGTCAGTTCATTTAGCGATTGATCGCTAATCTTTGTGTTACGGAGCCCAGGAGATTTCCAGCATTATTTTTTTTTTCAAAGGGTCATTATTTTATTCTGCACTGAAATTTTTTTTATAAGACACCATAAATATTCATTTTCACCATCAGGTATCACTTATAGTACTAAACTAATCTACAACTAAAACAAATTGGTAGGATTGGAAAGCATGCTTACTGCACAAATACACAAGGATTGAGGATGGGTTGCAGTTACAGAAAATATACATTCTGTTTTTCATGAAAGACATACAGTAAACACCACAAAACCGTTAATTACGAGCAAAGTTTGAAATATGCACAGTGCAACAATTGGGGGAATGATATATTAACTGATGCAAAAATAATTTGCTGTTCGTTATATGCTATATCTAATTATCATTCCTCACTGAAATCTGAACTAAGATCACACAGTACATTGATGGCTTTGTATGGCCTTATATACAAAGCAAGTTGGTCAAATGCAAATTTCAAAATATTCTAGTTTCTCAATGATTTGAGGATACAATGTTAACAATCATTTAACCTACTATTGCAATGAAAATGCACTACATACTTATCTACATGTGTATATAATTACACATGGTCATCCATGCTGAAGTCTAATGTTGTATTCAATATGAAAGAAGCTACATGAATCTCTTTTAGTACATGTATATATAAGTATAAAGATTAGATCTATTCCTCAAAGACATTCCCTATATCATAACACATATGACAAACACAAGATATGTACATTGTATGAATAAATATGTGTGAATGGATGATACATGTATATGAGAACAACATTCTTTGGACATGTATAAAGTCTATCAAAATGTGTTTACGTCTAATCCTTACTTGATCTCATCAAGATGTACAGATGTAATGTATTTTTGTTATATACATAGACCAACCTGTTCATTCATCCATCTCTTTGTGTATCTATCTACATACACTACTATCTACAAACTTCTATCAGTCAATCCAGCAAACAGACAGCTAATTAATCGATCTATCTACCTCCTATTCATCTACCAGTTGAACTTTCCAGTCGTTCAGACATTTCAATTTCAGTAAATATAAATCTGTCCTTTTTCTTCACCCTCACCATCTTCTCATCTTTCTCTGTAACTCAAAATCTTTTTCCAAATTTGACCTTTTCCATTTTTTTTCAGCCACCTTTTCCCCTCCACCCTTACATTGGTATTATCTCTCTTCACCCATCACCTTCCTAACAACTTTTATCTACAGGATCAGAGGAATGTTGTTAGCTGGTTGAAACAAAAGTTGACAAGTCTAATATGCAATTCTGTTAAAAAACAATGGTTAATGCATAAATGTAGGATGCATGCTTGTCCAGCTACACTACATGTATGCATCAATCACAAGATATGCATGACAGAGAGCTGCTAGAGGAGAATCTTACGCTTTCTACTCACATTTCATCACAACGGTTTGTGATTCATCCGCTAAATCATAAAATCAATACAAGGTCAGGATATACATTAATCATCTATTTTACTACAATGTCGAAGGAGTACTGGAGGTTTTAAAAAAAAAAACTTTGGCAAACAGCTTGTGATAAAACCAATATTGATTACTGGGTACTTCATCATCAAGCATTGAACAAACATACTATACAAAATAATAAATTGAATATGGAGGTAGAAACTGAGGTTGTACAGGAAAGGATGACTCAACATGCACTTCACACAACAAAATAGCATTGCTTTTAAGGGTTGTGAGGGGTAATGATGAGGAAAAAATTACATTTGAAATAATTTGCAAATAAAAACAAATAATCTAACACCCCCCCATAAAAGTAATCTCATCAAGGCTAAAAGAAAGCTTCTACATTTCACTACACACATTGAAACTCATAGACTATTAATTTAATAAAATGCACCCTAGATCAATGATATATATCGATCTAATTCAGCTTTAATTTGACAAAACATATATGTATTTACTATTTGCCGAAGGGAAATGAATTGATCTTGCCCCTGCACATCAACTCTACAGGGTTTGCAAAGAAATCATATAAAAAAAAAAAAAAAATGGCATGCTTGAAACATGGTATGATTGTTACAAAGCTTTCATGCCGGGTATTGTCAAGAAGATTTCTATTACCTTTGAGACCTCCACCTGGTGTAGGTTTGAGACCTAATATCCATACCAGATGTTGAAGGGTGGATAGAATAAGGTGCCAGGATGCTCCTAAGATAGCACCATGGCAGTGTGCTAGAGATAGGATGGCCCTCATACATTGGATGTTCTTAGCTGTCAGCTGTACAGGAAAAAAGAACAAGAAAAAAGTTAATGTTGAATCTATAAATCATCGTATTGAAAGTCTGAGTGACTCGTGGCCATTACTAATAAGAGATATCAACTCAGCATCTTTTTCTCTCTAATCCTTCAGTGTTTGTATTGACAAAACTGGAAAGGTTTGGAAAATATGCTGTGGAATCCTTTACGTGCCAAATCCAATGGATATGACTTTTCCTTGGGTACCTAATGCATTCCTTTTAATATGGTATGCATGGTGGTACTGATAACATAAAAGATTTTATGATTAATCATCTCGTTAATATTTAACCGTACGCCACTTTCACAAAAGACTCTTGCCACTTTAATGAAAATATATGATTAAAGTTTTTAATGATCATGAATTTTCTTTGATGCTGATAGAGATAATAGGGTTAATAATCGACAATTTTTTAATGAACCTAATTCAATGTCATCTTTAGAATATTGGCTATTTTCTAATGGGGAAACTGAGCACATCCCAGTTTGAAATTATTACACTTCATGAAAAGAGGCACATCAGGGGTATATAAATAAAAGACATATCTGAAACACTAGAATGTCAAGAATTTCCAGGGATTTCCCCTCTTCACAAATGATAATAATTATTGTTTGGGTGACTTAACACACAAATTATGCCAGATATGCCATGATTTCAAAGACATTTTTAGAATAATTCTTTTAAAACATTACCATGACAGGACCCTGCTGCCCACCGACAACTGAGGTCAGAGGGGTCCCGACGGCCACCACTTGGTTTCTGCTATCTGTAGGATCAGCAGTACCTCCTTCAGTGGCCTGAAGGAACCCATCACGACTGGCACTGCTTGAACTCCTCTTGTGATCTGGAGAAAAAGATAGGAATAAGGGAGAAGGAAAGAATGAACAAGAGAGAAAGAGGAAGAGAGGGGATGGGCAAAGTGAGGAAAGATGAAAAGAGAGGAACAATGAAGAAGAGAAGATGAAATAAAAAGGAATAATATGAATCTTTTGATTCATGGGTTATTGCTTTGTAGATGTTTGTATTATCAAAAATAAAAGAAGTCAATTATGCAAATAACAAGGTGAAAGTTCCAGAAAATTAATCTGAATTGAAAGAAATTAACAGTCAAGCAAAGCACAAAACTCATGATTTCCAATGAATTTGTATTTCTGCACAATAGTGTTAAAGAATGGCCTTCTAGAAAACGAATTGGCCTCAGCCTTCCCTGTTATGAATATCCTGTAATTATTTATAAGTGTGTTCATGCAAAGAGATCTCTTTTTTATATTACAAAGGAATACACAACTCTTTTTTTATATTACAAAGGAATACACAACTCAGAATTCTTATGTTGGGCAAGAATTGTGTAACAGACATGACATATTTTCACATCTTGTTTGCCTATTATTTATATTAATAATGAAAAACTCTTCAGCATCGTTGTTCTGCTACTGGCTGGCAAAAAGTAAATCATTGCGAATATTTTTCACATTCTTACCCAAACTGGAACTAGTATTTAGTACTTTATCTCAACACTCATGCAACCCATTCTACCAAAAGCATTGATTCATACATCCCTACCTTTAGGGGTACTGATCCCGGTTGGCAGTGCAATGTTGAGTACAGCCAAGGCATAGTGAGGAGGTAAAGAGGACTTGCACAGAGCTGTCACAAAGGCATCCCTGGACACAGTAAGACCAAGCTTACCACATAGACTGGCGTACAGCTCAAGACACTTCAATATGGCTTCTGTAGCTGCTTCATCAGTACTACATGTAAAGGAAAAGTAACAACAGTATTTCTTGGTCAATGGCAAGAATTGCATGGTAGGGCTCTGCAAGTATGGATAGTCTGATGACAAATGACAGATTATATTTTTGTTTTTTAATAACTGCTTTTGTTTTGGTAAATGACACTCTCGTATTGGAAGAAAACATTATTTTGACAACTATGACAAGATCAACCAATGAAAATTGTTTGAAGATATAATTAGCTTGAAGTTAACTCTCAAAGCTGAGCATTAAGCACTTCTGCATTCTGGATGAAGGACTCCAATAATAGTACTAAGGTCAAACTACTATGACACCAAAATGTCTAAATGAAAGTAACCCCCCTTGTAAAAGTTCAACATCAAACAAGGGCATTGTCAAAATGGCAACTCACTAAAAGTCAGAGCTCCTTCTTTACACACAGGAATCCTGTAATTATCTTTTCATCACTAATCCTCACTTTTATCATAGCCAAAACAATGAGAAATATGGAAAAATCCAATGTTAGAGACACATTGTCTATATAAGTAGGAATCCTGCTGAAATTCACAGCACAAATTGGCAAAGAGAGATATACACAGTTTGACCTGTTACATACCATGCTTCTAAGAGGAGTGACAGAGCAGCTAATACACCACACCATGAAGAATTGACCATCTCAACCCAAAGATCTTTCAGATCTATAGTGAAAAGAAACAATTACACAATGTTTGAGCAACACCAGTTAGGCAAATAACAATGCATATTAAAGGGAAAAAAAGTTATTTTTAATCCTGAAATTTATTCTAAATACCCCCCCCATCATTGATACAAGATAAATAAACACTTCATTCAGGTATTGAAGGGAAAGTGTCACATAGCTGATTACGATGATAAATTGGCTGGCAATAGATTTGATTGCTGTATCATACGCCATGTTTTGTTTATATGTTGGAAGCATTTGCCAGTAAAGAAAGAAATATTCACAACCATGGTTAAACTATGGTGCTCTCAGTGCCACGAATGTGACCCATTTGATATGCAGTGGTCAAGCAGCATCCACCCCAATCAGTTATATCGGGAAGATAGACCTGTGGGTCATAATGATTCGGGTATGCGTTTCATAAAGCTGTTTGTAATTTAAGAGCAACTTTAAGAACGACTGCTGAACCTTTCTTACACTCTAAATAATCACCCTTGAACATTTAATGGAGAACATCATCTACAACAAAAAAGGATCACCAGTCGTTCTTAAAATTGCTCTTAACTTACAAACAGCTTCATGAAACAGCCCCCAGTTCACTTCTCGCCTCTCAGGCACAGGTGATGCCAAACAGATAATAATAAAAATCCATTTTTATAGAGATTATCCAAGGGGGTCACAAACCTTTATTGACTGTAGCTAATACACTATCTACACTCCTAGGCCTATCATCCTCCTCCTCTTCCTCTTGATCATCATCCTTGTCTAGAACTGATCCTTGTTCCTTCTGCTTTCTTTCCCTCTCTTCCCTATCTACTCGCTTCTCCTCTGCCTCAAGCTCCAGGGTGACGACCGAAGAGACGCTCTTGGTCACGTCCAGGAGACACGCAAAGGATACAGACATGGCGTACCCGTCGGGTATCGGAGGGGAATCCGTTTTCTCTAACATGTCCATTCTGTTGAGGAGGAATATAAAGCGAAGTTAATGTTAAGGGTATGGCCACAAATAACAAAGTATACAACAGATCTCCAAGTCCAATGCACAGGGCATAAAGGCCAGTCAAAAGGGCATCCATGGCCATGGCCTTCGGTGGTCTTGGATGAAAGATCCTTTGAGTGTGCTTAACACTGCCTGTCCTTATAAGTAAACGTGGAGATCATCACTATTTTGGGACTCATCACCAATAACGATGTTGACCAACCTACCACAAAATAAATGAATGAATAAATTAACAAAATATTATCAATAGAACAAGATAACTATATCACACGTAATGTTAATTTCACAGTGAAGATATACAATCACCTCTGATTTTTCCTCAATATCCTCTGGAAAAAAAAGTGCAGTGCATTATCGCTAGACTGAAATGAATGTTCTGGCATATATACAGTAAATTCACCTTTTCTCTTTCTGTTTAATGAACATGGGGGGAGGGAGCACTTACATTAAAGCCTTTGATGTGCCTAATGATGCTACAGGAATGAGTGGTATCCAAACCCCCTTGTATGTGAAAGCTGCTTGGGGGTGTATATTAGCTGCAGGTGAGCTTCCAGTACCGCTCTGAGATGTGCTACCAGTGTCCTTGGTGGATTTATCAGCTAATCAAAAAAAAAAAGAGTAAATAATCACTGGAGCCATATACCTGTACCTTTACTGACAGAAATGAAATGATTGATAATAAAGGATTGTCAGTTGATGGGGGTAATCCGAACCAGAGGAAATTTGATGAAGTGTCATCATTATTTTCTAGAACAATTTTCATCCACAATTTTAGTCTCCAAATGTGATATCTGTATAACAACCCAGGCAATATTAGTTATGGCTACATTAAATTCATTCCAATTATCAGTGATTCATTATATCTTGGTCATAAAATAATGAATTCAATTGCTCCTAAAGGCTTTACAATATATATAACAAAAAGTAATTCAATAGCAAGGAACATATGATCTATAATTGCCTACAGGAAACAGGTAATTCTTAAAGCCAAGATGGGAATCACAGAACTCAGACGTCCACTGGTCAAGGAAGTTCAAAGAATATGAAAAGTCATTTATCAACTCCTGTATAGGTCAGATCAAAAAAGAAAAAAGAGAAATAATCTTGCAACGTTGCATATTTTCATGTTCAGGCTGCAGACAAATTTGCAAGTAAAGGAGAAAAATATGACACCAGCCCACTCCCTCATTATTATTTTCAATATTTACAATAATTTTACATTATTTGGACTTCTAAATCAAGTACAATTTGAATTTACACAAGGCGTTATTATAAAATTTTGATGTGTGACTTACATGACTGACTATTTTGTCTTTCTGCAGTAGGGTTCATGAAGAGAGACTGTGTGAACACGCCAAGGGCATTCACTATGTTGGCAAAGATCTTGGTTGAATGAGGTTTCATGTCATAGGACTGACAGAACATTCTGTAAACATAATACAGGAGAGGCAACAAACATATTGTTTTAGAGCACTACGATGATTTCTAATACTACTGCTATCACTTACTTCTACTACTTCTACAACTACGACTTCTAATACTTGTACGAGGAGGAGGACAGCTATGACTTCTAATACTACTGCTACGCTACTGCTACTACTGCTACTACTGCTACTACTATTTCTACGACAAGGAGGAGGATGGCGATGACTATCAAAACTACTACCACCACTACTACTACTACAAATATTGTTACTATTACTACCATTATTACTGTGCTGCTATTACTACTACTATTACTCTTACCACTACCTACAACTACTACAACTACTGTTACTACTCCCACTATTACTGTGCTGCTGCTGCTACTACTACTACTACTACTACTGCTGCTACTACTGCTATTACTACTACTACTGCTATTACTACTACTACTGCTACTACTTCTACTACTGCTAATACTACAACAACAACTACTACTACCTATTACCTATTACTATTACCTCTAACACCAACAACAATATCTATTTAAAGTTATGGATTTGCCGTACCAGCAGGCTCCGTGTAACATAAAAGTGTTAATGTTATTCTTCACCAATCTTAATGCTGAGTTGAAAGTTCAAGCCAATTATTATAAGTCTTCTGTATCACCTGGCTAGGGATGGAACCCACAACCTCTAATTCACAAGACCATCTCTCTACCACCGAGCCATCATGCCAGGTCAAAACAATCATTATTTGCATGACCTCACTAGTTCACAAGAAGATACATGATGTAACAGAATCCCTGCCCTATCAAATGGGCAATATATTGAAAACATATTTGAATATGATATGGATTAAATCCACTTCTTATTCTGCTCACCTTAAAAGCTTGGATTGTGAACAAATCTTGTGTAAGACTTCTAATGCCATGACTCTTTGCCATAGTGGTTTATCCCCTTCCATGAATTTCACCAATAATGAGAGAAATATCTCACATTCTGTCATCTGAAGAAAAAAAATTCAAGTAGGAAGATGATTAGATCACAATGGATACAAAATCACTTCACTTTCACTTTACCATGCAACACTATGTCAAGACCATACTACACACTCTTACACAGCATATGTTAACCATAGACTATATATTCAAAGTTTCAACAACAAAATACGGAGATATAAAATGTCTTTTCTACAATATATCGAACAATACTTGTCCTCTCTACTTTCACAGTACTACCCAATTATAACAATTTGGGATTTTTTTCTTTTCTTTCATGACAAAACAAAATTGGCAAGATATTGTTACACTGAAATAATCTCTTGGGATGATTTTTTTGGGGAACAGGGAATCCCTTCTCTAGAACATAAGCAAGAACTAAATGTCAAGGTATGATGTAATTACAAAGGAACAGAATCACATTATATCTATCAATTTGGATGAGTATCAGAACTTGATCAATCAAATCCGCTTAGGGAAGATCTACCAAATCTCTGAGTAGAGCCGTGAAATCTGTAAGCCTTGGGTGATTTGCATAGAAACAAGATGATGATTACGATCTGCAGCTGAGTATTACTTTCAACACACGCACAGCCTTGAAGAAATGGTAAGTTCAAAGAATCAATCAAGAGAAGAAGATTTTATTGTGATCGATACAGTCTATATCTTGCAAACGTCAAATTCAATAGTATAGATATACATTGTGGATTTCAAGAGTAGTAGATGTAAAGTGGAGGATAAATCTATAAACATGACATAATTATGCTTTTACTCAAGACTGCCATCACTTTACTATAAAGCACTGACACAGCACGTCCCAGACTCCAATAGAGAGGGTCCAGATATCTTTGTAATTTTTTACATTATTAACAATAATAAATACCAGTCCGTATGAAATACACCTGCTTAGGTCATACAACAATTTTGTTGTTGAGCAAAGGACTTTTTATCTAGCAAAATTGCTGTTTTTCTACAAATGACTGTGATTGAAAAGTAAAAGGACACACCGAATTAGCCTCTAAATCACAATTCAATATCACAAAAACTGATTTTGCTAAGTTGAACAGAAAAAAAAACCTTGTAACATCTACAGAACTGGTCAGCAGTAAGACACAATACATGTAACTTACAAGGAGTGAGTAGTACTTGTTGATGACGACAGACACCACTCTGAGTAGCCTGAGGCTCATATGGAAGGTGGGTTTCTCTGGTGGGTTGGCAGGTGCAGTAGGGGCTGATAATCCCTGACGATGCTTCAAGCTTGGGGAGAAGAGCTTGATCAGGAGGGGGCATACTCGCTCCTTCAGGAGGAAACTGAATTCTGTGTGCTGCACATGTGGTTGGGGGAAATATAACATATCATTATTATTTGTAAATCTTCCTCACATTTTTTATTCTCAAAATGCTGAGCAAATCCCTGCCTGACATCGGTATATAGATTTTCAGCAATCATTGTTAATCAGTCATGGTAAATCCTTAAATTTTATTACATCACCTTTACCATTATAAAAAAAAATTACATTAATTCCTAAATCACATGATCTTTATTTCCCAGTACAGATCAAGAATATTATAAGAGAAGCCCCACCCTGACAAAATTTTATGGAAAATGAAGTAATGACAATACAAATGAGTCCTTACAAATTGAATATCAACTATATAGTAAAGTATTTCATGGTTGACCAACCTACCACAGAAAAACCTTCTCCAAGTGAACATATATTTAAAAATAAAGATGTAAATATTATGGGGGGAAGGGGTCCTTTTCATCATATCCTCCAATGTTATAGCAGAGTGCATGATATGTATTAACGACTGCTTTCTGATGTACATTATTTATATCTACAGAAAAATATAAAAGATGATTCAATTCTCTGATCTAAGAAAATGCAAAATGAATATTTGACCCAATGTTAACACATCGTGCATGCATAATGAAATGACAAGATGTTGTACATGCATTGTGATGATGAACCACTTTTGGCAGCCTACAAGTACGTACATAACAGATTGCACAGGAAAGCAGCTTATAATGAATTATTCAGACGGATTAGAGGACTTTCACATCAGGTTGAAAAAGGTAACGTACATGTTTAGAGAAGAGATTGACTTGTGACATTTTCCTTTGATGTTTGTTCATGAATATGATCATATCATACATGTAGGTGGTTGCTCTTTCAGAAGTCAAATACATTTACACACATACATGTATCCATTTTGTCGTTATCAGTATAACCTGAAATATCTTTATCGATGCCAAGTCTCTTCCACTTCTTTTGATTAATTTTTTCTAAATCATGTCTTTGAAAACCTTGTCCCTTTTAGATGTTACCGCAATTAATACAAAATCAAAGATTTATCTCTGAAAATTATGAATAATGAAATAATTTGAAAATTATATTGTTCATTTCATATTTCACTGACAAGACTTAAGGAAAGATGGCATTTCTGATATTACAATGTAATCCAAATTGTTTGTCAGCTGAAATGACTACAGGTTTATACATCGAGCCCAACAAAGAGTAAACCATTTTCAGAGAATGAGATGGATATCACAAAATCTAGAAATGTTTCGATTATAAATCAGATACAAACAGTAATTAAAGAGTGAAATTTCTTCTTCCATTTGAAATCAAATACTAAAGAATCATTCATGCATGGAAATACTGATATTTTAGGCCTACAATACATTGCTAATGAGTGCTACACATTGCTTTGGTCCAGTCACAATACATGGAAATGAACTTTACAAATTTCATTGGAAATTACTGCACTATTGCACTTAAACAATAATACAAAATATAAGAAGTTTACATTTCTTACCCTGAGGAACACTTGAGGGAAGCTATTTAGTACAGACTCTAGGAGCTCTAAACCAAACTTCTTGGTCATTGTAGTCATACCCTGCAACCAACATGGTGGGTCTCCATTCACTAGATTACACAGATCCTGTTCAAATCAAATCCAATGGAACATACCAAAGGTGATATTCAGATATTGTTTTAAAAAATTTGATACTAAGTTAAATACGGTAGTTAATTGTTGACCATCAAATATAATTTGAAGTATTAAATGTAGTAGCAATCTCTCTACAACAGTCACCTGTCTATAGTGAAAATAAAAGCAATTCCTATGAAGGTATTTTATGTATACAAGAACATCTAGTAGTCACTTGTCTATAAAGTCCACATTATGTGTTTCCCTTGGGTGTTCACTGTAAACAGCTTTCTCCATATTAGTTTATGAAATACAGGATACCGCAAATTTTATCAAAAAACAAACAAACATCAAACAGGCTTTCAAACATAATGCCAACTGATTTGCCATTCAAAATGTATGGTACAAACCTGAAACAGCATATACGCATCTGTAGCACAAGGCCTTAGTGACTTGGGGGCTTCTCGATTGCCCAAACTTATCTTGAGTTGTTCTTCATCCACTCCAACCTCAGAACCATCTGAAACAAGGATAGTAATTATAGAAATATATAAATATGTGATGATTAGACTCCAATAGAACAATAAATGTTACTCTTTGATGTTCCTTTTCCTGCCCTTAACCAAGCTGATCAAGGCAGTATGGAAATTCTCACCTTCATACCTTCTACTGAACTCTTTCACTTAATACAAATGAAATGATTACATGAGAAATATATTTATCTATCTACTCCTAGAACTACTGACCATCTCCATGTATACTAACCAGATCAATTTATTTTGGTCTCATCTTGATGAATCCATCTTTTGCAAGTACTGTAAAAGACAAATCACTTCCATCATTTTTTACACTCCTGTTGACTACCAAACTACTTCAGTTTTTTTTTTTAATCTTACATTTGTATTTTGATAGATTCCAACTTCTGCAAGTAACCTATCAAAGACAATAATTATTATTTGTGGTAAAAATAAAACCTATGTCCAAGTAAAGTCTCTTGTTGTCTTACCTGCATTTGCTTCATCTTCAGCAAGAACCCTCTCAAAGACAATAGAAATAACTTGCTGGACAATGGCAGAAGCTGTGTTACTTGTTGT